>NW_027496325.1:0-243050 GCF_021521415.1 Bidens hawaiensis
GTAGTGGTGTAAATTAACAGTATGGTTGAAATAAATTTTGTAAATTGTTCATGCACAAACAAAAGCACTGGTAGTAGATCTAAGCCATTGAAAACTGTGGGGCAACTCATCCTATCTGATCGTCTGACATCTGCTTTTGCGTAATATAATATTTATGTACATTATTTGGGCTCGATGTTCCCTGCAACGAAGCTTAACATAATATTACTGTTAATATTTGCCTTGTTAATTTATTTAAAAGCTTTCCAAAGTGCATGATGTAAGAGCCCCAGTGGCCAACACACTCACTGACCCAACCTCGGTTTTTGACAGAGGGGCAATCTCGTGCGCTTTTTGCAAGAATATGACATGTTTAGCATTATCATCAATATGTGTTTTCATGTTGGAACGAATAATAATATATGTGTGTATGTTTTAAAATATTATGAAGCTATATTTTTTTGTACTTATAGTTGTCACACTAAAAGGAATGCAAAACAATAAACAATCTTGTATTATTCATTCTAATAATGTTAATATATCAATATGCATGAAGCAAATGTATTCTACGTGTTTCTATATATAATAATGTAAATGTCAATTCCTTGTTTAACTAATCAAAACATTGAATGATTTCATGGATTCATGTATTTGATAATCATCAATAATTTAGATATAATGTTAATAAAACAAGAAAATAACCTAGAAAATAAAGAAGAAAGGATAATACATCTCACCAACTTTGTGGCATTAATTGGAATATCATTTCAATTTTTTAGATATTATTGTTACATGAATTTTTTATAATATTCTTTTAGTTTTAATTCGTTTTAAGCTGGTTGAAATACAATAATAATTTATCTATCATGAAATTCAAAAATAAAAAGATAGTAACAAAGTTCATATATACACATACATCAGTAAACACATGATATTAGTATGATAGTTTTAAGTGAAATAAAAAAAAATAGTAACAAAGTTAATATATACACATATCACTCAACGCATAATAGTTTTAACTTTTAAGTATGTAAATTCACATTGTACTTAAGAAATATAAATTTTGAAAATATGAAATATAAAAATAATAAAAAAGTTAAATGAATTTCTTTTTCTCAAATAATTTAATGTTATATAATAATCATAATTAAAAAGTATTATATATATATATATATATAGATTGTTGATATTGTCTTGATAGGCTGTTCTGTTCTCACAACAAAGGTAAACTCATTCACGTAACCCTAGCACTCTCTCTATCTCTCTGCTACATCCTGAAAAAACTTGCAGTCTATCTGCCTCTTCTCCTTACTTTACCCATCCTTTTTTACATCAGGCTTATTCATATATAAATTAAAGCAGGAAACAACTAATAATGGACATCGATTTTCTAAGGTCCATTTCCGAAGACCAAACTGACATGATGATGATGCAGCTTGAAAAGCTCCCTGATTTCTCTGGTGTCTTTGGTGATGATCATAAGGACCACCTATCAACCGACACCTTCATGGATAATCAACCAACCACTAACCTCAATATTAATATTCCTAATAACTATCCAATATTGGATCAAGATTTGAACTTCATTAACCCTAATTCGAACACCGTTTCCTTCACCTCTCAACCACAAACTACTCCAGCTGGTGGTCATGAGATGCAGTTTTTGTCAAGCTCACGGTGGCGGAACGGTGGCGACCAGGTTGATCACCGGAAGCGAAACAATATGGCCGCGATGAGAGAGATGATATTTCGAATGGCGGCGATGCAACCTATTCACATTGACCCTGAATCCATCAAACCACCGAAGCGAAGGAACGTGAAGATATCGAAAGACCCGCAAAGTGTGGCTGCGAGGCATCGGAGAGAGAGGATAAGCGAAAGGATTAGGATACTTCAAAGACTCGTGCCTGGTGGCACGAAGATGGACACGGCGTCCATGCTTGATGAAGCGATTCATTATTTGAAGTTTTTGAAGAATCAGGTGCAGACGTTAGAGAAAGTGGGAGAGAATAGGCCTCCTAGGATTGGTTTCCCTGTGCCGATGTCCAGTGGGAGTTATATTCCCATTGGAGCATCGGCAAAGGGTTATCAGCAACCGGAGCAAAACTTTCATCATCAGATCAGTCTTTAGGTGCATGCCTAGTTGAAAAATAAATTTTTTTACTTGATTGTTACAAAATGAGTTGCATTCTTATTTGACAGGCTTATCAACATTGGTAGCAACATGGAAACTTAGGATTGGGAATCCATGCAAGTTGCGCTATCCTAATAAAATAATCATTCCTTTCTTCTCTAGCTTACATATATAATGACATCATGTTATTTTGAGATATTTTATGGTTTCAATGCATAACATCACTGATTTTGAGAATATTATTACACATGAGCATTCCAAGCCAAGAATTCACTTGCTAAATTTCAGTCTTCGATATTCATATTTCTTATTTTTTTCTTTTGAAGTGATATATATGTGATACAAACCGTCAAAATATTATGACTGATTGCTATCTTCCTCTAATCCTCCATATCATCTCTTCATGAACTTGACTCGGCTCATCTTTGTTCTTTCATTTAATTTCATGGCTATCATGATCCTTGTTCTTTCAATTTAATTTCATGGCTATCATCACAACATTTCGTCATTTTATAGCGATTTGTAGTTTGAACAAAAAAAGTATTTATTTTTTTATTTGAGATAAATTAACGGCATCAAATATATCATAACTATGAATTAGATCAATGAATATATTAACTGAAATTATACATTTTCAAAGATCAAGAAACTTGTTACACTAGAGTGTTGTAACACAGTATATAACAATATAATATTTTAAATACAAGATTATTAATTTTAAATTAATTAATAGTTTAGAAGGTATAAACTATTTCCGTAAATTAAACTAAACGACAGTATAATTATAAACCAACATAGTGCAAAGCTATCAAATTATCTCCAAAAATGTCACATTTTTGTCATGATAAACACCCAATTATTGAAATCCGAAAAGAATACACAAAAATGGCACTATTCAAATATTTAATGTTTGCTTCTCATCTATCATAAAACTATCTTTTTTCCTCACTCCCCCACCATGGCTCTTTAATGAAGAAAAAAAATGGATCGTACTGTCAGTGATTGTGTATCTGATATAGGGCTGTTCACGAGCCGAGCTGAACTGAGCGAAGGGTTGTTCGTTGCTTGGCTCGTTTACAACCGAACCGAACCGAACGGCTGAAATTCGAACCGAGCGAAAACCGAAACGAGCCAAAATTGAATCGAGCATTTTTCGATCGAACATCGAGCGATTTCGAGCATTATTTATTTATTTTTCAATTTAAAATTTTCAATAAGAAACATATTTGAAGGTTTTAAATAATATATTTTAGAAATAAATTAATAGTTTTTAGACAAACATGTAATACATTGTAAATTTTTATTAAAAATAAGTTTTGAGTGATATATAATGATGACGTAAACAAACTTTTAGTATTCTAAAAACTTGAATCGAACAAATAAAACTATAAAATTGGCGGAATATGAAAAATTTTAACGGGTAAAAATAATTGTATGCTTATATTTATGTGTTTTGTCTATATATTTATATATTTGTTCATATATAATTATATATAAAAAATAATTAAAAATATTCGAGCCGAACCGAACCGAGCAGACCCTTGCTCGTTGCTTGGCTCGTTTACAAACCGAACCGAGTAGAGTGGCTCGTTTTCAATCGAGCGAAAAAACGAGCGAGCATTTTTCGAGCAATTTTTCAATCGAGCGACGAGCGGTTTGTACGGCCCTAATTTGGTAGAGAAACATACCTACATGCAAAAGCAATACATATTGTCTAAGGAGCTGAATTATATAATTTAGCTATAAAGATATAATTGTTCCGTACATAGCCTCTATTAATAGCTATATCTAACGGGCATTGATATTTTGGTCCAATAATATGGAAGTGATGGTTAAGGCTAAAGATCTTATGATCTTAAGATCGAAACCTGACTCAAGTGGGTTTTTCAATAATAGCGGATATCCTTCTTAATGTTGTTCCCAAGTGAGTTAGACCTGGAACATCAAAATCAATATGGACGATTGACAACCCGTCTATAGAAGGTTCACCCGGATATTGGGAGTAGTCCAAACGCTGTTAAAAAAAGTATCTTACGGCACATATGTAGAAATATATCGGATATCAAATACAATATTAAAAAACGTACGCATTTTGATCCTAATATTTAGATACCAAAACAACTAATTAAGATATAGAAGTTTTTAAATTGGGAGCATGTTGTTCGTAGAGATAAGTTTCAAGTTGTATAGCATCATATGCACACAACACATACAAGTCGATCCCAAAATCATAAGTGAAAATTCCAAAAATTTTACCAACCCGATGTAGGCTACGACCAGGTCACCAAAGCCTATTCCTTCAGTATATGACTAGTATAAAACAAAATCTCTTCAGCGGATGACCTGAAATCCAGAGTAGGCTACGCCGTATGCAACCCCAAATCCCATTTGACTTTAAACCCGCTCGTTCAATTCTGAACTTCTCGTACATGCTACTAATCATCATAATCACAAAGTTTTAATCCAACCCGGCCCTTAATTGACCTTCAAGAGCTCAAAACCTTAATTCAAGTTCTTACCTAGATTAAGCTTAAATCATACGCATACTTGCTTATTATGTGATGAATTACGAAAATAACAAAAATAACTAATTTTATCAAAGAATTCTAGATTAAGACTTCTTGAATCAATTAAAAGCAACTTTTACATCAAGAGTAAGTATGAACCCAAAACTCATAACTCAATTTGTACATAGGTTTCCAACAATGAAGTTTAAGCACTCATTTATTATAACCTAAGGGGTGGTGGTAACATCCCTAAAATTTCGATTCAAATTTGACAACTTAGGAAAGTTGAGGGATCAAAAATAATCTCAAAGATAAGTAATGAGAAAATATTAAATAAGGAAATATAAGAAAAATAAGGAAACAAAAATAATTCCTAAAACTAAGTATTCTTACATGGAGGAAATAAGTAAAGAGAAAACTCAATCCCACATTGGAAGATGTAAGAAAGTGGAAGCATTCCACTAAAGTATAAATAAGGAAGATGGAATCCATCCCACATGGAAAGTGGTAAAGAAATGGAAGCTCTTTATAAGGAAGAGAATTTCCATAGTTATATTCTTTTATGAATATCATGCACCAAGTGGTCCAAGCAGAGGGTGTGTAGCACCCGACGTGCATGCGCACGGGCTCTGGCTCGGACGACGGCGACGGCGACGGGCGTGGGGCGCAATGTGGCGCTTTGATGGCGCACTTCGCACGCTCGCATCGCCGCGAGCCGCTTTAAGAGCCGCCTTATTATTTTTGGACAACGAGAATTAAGACCTGAAATGACAAGCTACAAAAGATGAAGGACTAAAAGTGAAAAATAATATCCAGGAACCCATCGCGCTACGCGATGAGTCCAAGGAGACGGTCATCGCGTATTGCGATGGGCCGTGATGACACATCAACATGTGTCACACTCTCGTGACACGTGGCAGCCCGGCATGACACATGGCAAAATGTGTCAGACCACGTGTCGACACGCGGCAGACGTGTCAGGCCACGTGGCGATACGTGGCGTGATCTCAGGAGAGGAGCCATCGCGCTACGCGATGGCAAGAGAAATAGGACCTATCGCGTATCGCGATAGGATCCAAAAATGGCTATAAATAGGAGGGGCTACGGGCTCATTTGCACACACCTCCCATACTCTCTCTCTAGAAATTTTACTCTCTCTACCTCGGTTTGCGTGTCGAACATAGTTTTGCGTGCCACCGACCCGGCAATCAATACATCGTAATCCGTACCATAAACCCGGTGTTCTCGAAGTTCGTGCCACTCGAAAGTAACCCGATATTCCGTCTTGAAGTACGTACACGACCCGGCGACACCCGAACGTTGCCTCGATTTGCGTGCCAAGAAAAGGTGGATCTAGAACGCCTCGAGAAACGTGCAGATAGAGTAGAAGTGCTGCCCGTATAAGCTTAGGAAATCTAACTCCGAATACCCGTGCGAGGTAAGGGCTTCTGCCTAAGTTATTATTATATTGTTATAAATGGCTTAGACCATAGTCGAGGGTATAGCCCGAACCTTGATTACGATTAAGAATAATATAACTTTTCTTGAGCAAAGGTTATAGTCAAAATAGTATTTCTTTATGACTAAGAAATATAATACAAGAAGTTATAATTATGAAATCAATGTTTCTTCTTGAAGAAGAAACTCAGTATAAACGTTTCTTCTTATTGGTAAATGAAGCAAAGGACTAAAGGTCCAAATGTTTTAAAGAAACAAATGATTTTATCAAGGTTTAAAGCTATACGAAATAGACTAAAGGTCTAAAGCTAGATCGTTGATCTAGTTATTTATACAAAGGTTATTCTCGTACTATAGGTCCGAGGTAACGAAACAAGAAGAAGAGAACAGAAAACAGGAGTCAGTATCAGAAACTGATTATAAACATACAAGGTGAATACGCCTCAAACCTTTTATAATGAGTCTGAACGTTTGCATAGGATTTACGAATCCTTAAAACTTTGTGTTACAATAATAAGAAACGGACACTTTGATTAAGAGTATACAAGTGTCTGGATCCAAACATACATGGTGACTCGGCATTTTCCCGAGACCATGCATATCATCAACATGCCTCTGAAGGTCTACGGGACTGTTCAGAGAAATGATATTGTGTATATAATTAATTGTACATGGTACTTAGGGCAATTTGATCCCAATATAGTTGGGTGCCTAATGAGTAGTCACAAAGGTATTATTGTTGGTTTCACAAAGGTATTGAAAAGAGATTTTAGAGTCAGCGTTATTCACCAGCTTTGTGCTGACGTATTTTTCCCCCATGTTACAGGGAAACAAGAAAGGTTAGACTATACAAGCAAAGAGGAATAGAATATTGGAGTTATAGCCATTAGATGTTATCTGATGGCTCAGATATTTTATTTCAAAATATTATAAAAGAAATATGTTTTCGAAAGAAATGTATTTGAAACATTGAACGGGTATTTAAACCCGAGAGTTTAAAAAGTTTTCAAAGTAATAATATTTTATTAAAGACTTCCGCTGAAATAAAACCCGCAACTCTGATTTATTTACAAAGCATGTACTAACTTATGGTCACACGCCTAGGCCCTAAAGTGGGGTGTGACAGTGGCAAATGGGTCGGGTCAAAAATGAACCGTCAGGACGGGTTAGGGTTAAAACGAGCCAATTAAAAAAAATGTTGTTTTGGTTTAGGTCGGAACGGGTTGAGATAAAAACTTCTAAAAAAATTTAAAAAAATAATAAAAATATCAAAACTCAAAATATAAATAAAAAAATAAAATAATTAAAAACATATATTTTCCACCATTTTCCTTGTTCGGGGATAAAACCGAGAAACCACAACAAACTGAAAATATCAATGAAAACGAAACAGAAACCACAACCGAACCGAACCGATCAAGACCAAATATATTCAATCAAAATGAAACTAAAAGAACTGAAACCGACAAAAACAAAACAAAAAACCGAAAACGAATTCAAAACAAAACAATTAAAATGTTTTGGATAGAAATTTCCACCTCACATATTTGCCAAAAGTGTAATGGATCTGGCTTTACATCTAATTCCTTGTTAAGTCCCTCTGGTTCTATTTCAACAACTTACTAGGTATAACACGTTAAAATGATAACATGTTGGACAAAAGTTTAATTATTAAATATATAATATTCATGTAATATTTATAGAGATCTAAATTATTAGATTTTAGGGGAAAAAAATGACATCACAATAAGTGATATGATCATATCATGTGGGTCGTATATTGTCATATAGTATATATGTTAGAACTAAAATGTTTATACGGACCATATGATCTTATTAGTGTCCACATCATACATTTTTGTGTTAGTCAAGCGTATTATATGAGTTTATGATTTGACATACGTACACCGTACTAATGACCATTTTTCACATACCATATATATAATATATATATATATATATACTATATAGGGAGATGATCATGAGAGAACTCTATTTTATGGAGAGAACTAGAGAACTAATAATGAAGTATTTTTAATTTAATTAAAAAAATATTTTTAAAATTTTTTTTCTTCCATCCTTCTTATATGTTATTATTCTTCACCACAAAAAAATAAAAATAAAAAAAAATAAAAAAAATAACGAGTAATGCATATATGCAATACACCGACTTTTTTATAATGCATATGTGCAATAGTGTGCATTTTGATATTTGAAATAGTGTTGAATAGCATATATATAGTTGTTTGTATTGTTTATTTACAATAGTGTTATATTATATACAAAAATTGAAAAAAATCGATATAGTGCATATGTGCATTAGTGTTGTATTACATATATGCGATAATGTGTTTTGCATACAATTATTAGTGCGTATTTGCATATATTCAATAGTGTGTATTGGATAATGCAATTGTGTTGTATTATATGTAATAAAACACTATTGTATATATGCAATAGGCATTAGTGCACATATGCACTACAGTACTATACCGACAAGTTTTTTTTTAGTATCAATATCATCTTATTAGAATAAGGAAAGAAAAAAAAATCACAAAATAATTTTTTTTAAAATAGTTAAAAATAATTCTTTACTAGTTCTCTAGTTCTCTCTTTAAGAGCAGTTCTCTCTAGATCCCACTCATATATATATATAATTCGTAAGACCATTTTTTACATTTCATGTCCAATATGACACATGTTAGTATTATCTAAGTAATTTTTCAAATAGCCAAACTCATAATATATAAAATTCCAAGTCGTAAGAAAACTTCGGTGGCTAAACTGAATCCATGCAACATCTTTGTATACTTACGTATTGGTTTCGTTATCGAATATTTTCTTTTATTGTCTGTTTTGATGATTTTTAAGATTAAATATCATCACTTAATATTAGATAACATTATCCGGCTAATATATATATCAATGGAGGATCCATGATAAATGTGTGCACGGGAGTTCTGATGCACCAAACGGTACCTAGGAGATCGATACACGAGTTAGTTGTAATTTCCAAGTCTCCCAATTGAAACAATATATGCAAGCAAAGCAAACTGCTTCTTGCACGAGGTAATCACGTGCACTACTGATCACCTCATCTATATCAATGGATTTTATATGAAAGGGATATATATGTGCACAGCACCACCATCTTTTTCTATCTTAATTAATTATTCTGCTCCCAACGATCGATGAGGTGGTGTCCCTACGGCAGTTGGCTCGCGCGTGAAAGTAATCTACCTGTGCAACACTCTATCATAGGTGGCTTTCAACCTTAATTTCCTAAATCATATGTCTTATCGAGTTAATGACTTGTTCATCACGTTTGATTAGTAATTAAAGATATTTTTCGGATTGATATACACTTTGGTTGGTCTCAAAGACTTGTTTCATCATTAATTAATCATCTTCTTCATCATGTTATAACGTTATTGATATCATGCACAATATTGTTGTACTGTGAAGAAGGAAAAATAAAACAACTTGTCCTTCAAAAAATGATAAACAAGAAACAAAATGCCCCATATAATATGTCAGATAAATGGTTTTGAGACTACCTGAGTACCTGGAAAGTAGATCGGCAGCACCAACATGCAAAGCATATTGACAACATGACAAGGGAAACATAAGGATAATCGTTAAGAAAGCAAATCAACTTGAAACTCCAACCAATAATGCAACAAGTCTCTGGCTGTTCAGTCTATAACAACAATATATTATTGTAAATCATTATTATTACAAATTATGGTAAAATAAACTACCGACAATTTTCTTTTTATGTGTTTATGTCATCGCACTCTTCAATTTGAAAATTTTCATTGCCCCATTCAGGTCAGACTATGTTTTCTTAACGGGCACACGCTGGTTTCAGAGTTTGGCTTGGGCGTTCCCCCGAAAAACCATGTCGTTGGCTGCCACTTGACAGTCGTCGTGCCACCACAAGAGCAAAACTCTCTCGTGTAACACACTGTGGGACGAAAACCTGGGTGGGCTAGGGATCTGAACTTACAACCTCGCAAGACCTAGCTCAAATCATTCATTGTCAATATCTACCCAAAGTGACACAAGTGGGGATCGAACTTGAGTCTCCATAACCCAAGTCTTCCTCCACTAAGGAACAAGTGGGGGATAATTATGGTAAAATAACTATAATAGTTTATAATGGTATGTGTAGTGGGGCGGCAAAATAGGCGACAAATTGGGTTTGGGGGCAAGAACACCGTGTCGGGGGCGAAAATGGGTGGGGCGACGAGAAGTTGTCGTCGGGTGTGGGTTTGGTTTTAATATTAATATAGTAGTATGTGTGTGTGATATATATACATACATACATGCTATATAACTACAAAAAAATTGGTCTAAGGCAACGTTTATTTAACAAAAAATGCTGCATTAGGTGAAGTCGCATTAGACCTAATGCAACTTCACATAATGCAGCTTTTTTTGCAAAATAAAGGTTGTCTTAGGCCATTTTTTTGTAGTGATATATATATATATATATATATATATATATATATATATATATATATATATATATATATATATATATTGGGCTACAACACCATTACACTCCTAAAACAAAAACCACACATTTGCTAACTGAGCGCCACATGGTATAAAACGCACCATTTTGTAGCCCCTCCACTATACATAGCCTAAGTAATAATATATTATATTACTAAGATATTGACAATGGTAATCAATTAAACAGAGTGGGTAATTATGGTATATTAGTATGGGGTAGTGAAGAGGGAATAGAATAGATAAGGGAATTGAATGGACAACTAATGAAGTGGATCATAACCATTTCATTTGCTCGTTTGGTTACCCTGTTGGAGCGAAATGAATCTTCATTTTGTATTGTTTGTTAGACAGGAAGGTTGCGGCCGGTGGTGGTGGCCGGAGATTGTGATGGTGGCACATAGTGGTGGCCGGAGGTTGTGATGGTGGCATATAGTTGTGCCTGGTGGTCATGGTGGCGGCGGTGGCGGCTAGAGGTCATGGTGGTGTGTCGATGGTGTTGACCAGTGGGGGTGGCGGCGGCTAGAGATGATGGTTATGGTACATGATGGAGGTGCTCGATGATGATGGTGGTGGAGGTGTTGATAGCCGGAGGAGCTAGTGGTGGCGGCCAATGGAGGTGGTGCCTAGTGGTGGTGGTGGTGGCGGTCGGAGGTAGTGGTGGTGGTGGTCGTGGTGGTGGTGATGGAGGCTAGTTTTGGTGGTGGTGGTGATGAAGAATGAAATATAGTGAAAAAAATAAACATGTGGAGCGAAAAAAGATTTTAGGGTGTTTAAAGGGAATGAGATTCCTTGTAAAATAGGTGATTCCATTCTTGTTAGCCAACCAAACCCATTTTTTTCATCCCCTCACAATGGTCCATTCTATTCCGTATATGATTTCTTCATACAAAATACTACCTTAAATCTAAACAAATAATATTAGTTTTTCAAATCAAAACTGAAATTAATGAAATTAACTATAATGTTGAGAGGCATCTTCTAAACGAGATGTCCTCGAGAATCATCAAGTACACCAATTTAACTAATAATGATCAATGGTAATTAGTTTCCTCTTGTTATGAACACTTCAGAGTCGGGTGTCACACACGGCCTCAGGGCCTAGACGTGTGACCATAGTTGGTAAGGTTATTGTAAATACATCAAAGTTTACTTCATTGCTATAGGAATTTATTTGGATAAAGTATTAATTTATTCCAACAGTGACCTAAATACCCTTGATATATATTACAAAATATTTTGATTCAAAAATTTCATTACAAGAATTTAAGCCATCACATTTGCATATTGTCTAATGAGTTATCAATCCATTCGAAAATCTATTCTTTTTATCACCATAGTTTTGATTATCTGAAATTATATTTTTAAAATACGTCAGCACAGATCAATGACGTTAACTAACACAATATATTTTGTTTGGCAAAAATCAAATAATCAATTTGATCATAATTAGATTAGTAGACCATACATTCAGCGAGAATGTTTCACCCGGGGGTACTACCACATAGCACACTAGGATTTTACTCGTATTGGTCGTAGTGTTATGTACACCTACAACTGAGTATCTTCCTTACGACCTTTCATCCATAACACTTGTATGCAGTGGATCCAACTATAATACTTAAGGCCTGATGAGTATTCATATGGTTTATATATATATATATAATAACTAGAATGAGACCCCGCGCGCTGCGGCGGAAATCTAGTTAACATACTTGAAATCTTACTTCTAAAAAATGATTATCATGCTTCCTTTAGACATGTGCACATACGCCAAAACCTTTGAGCAGCAACCAATTAGTTTCATCAAATTAGCAAGGTGTTGCTGCCCAAGATTCGTCACTTCAGTCGGTCTGTAAAACAAAAACATCAAACAATCAACAAAGATTTGGGAATGTGAACACACATGGTAAATACCGGGAACAAAAAGACTCATACCAGCCTTGTGACCTTGGAACCCCTAGGTTTTAAGATTTTTGACGACGATGGTTCCGGCCCCGGGTTTTGAAGCCACATGAGTGTACTCATCAATCCAGCCTTTGAAAACATACCTGGATCCACCCTCACCAAGAAGATTTTCAGGTCGGAAATAACATTTTTTTACTCCATAAAAAAGAACATTTTACATTTATGAATGATAATATTTTTGTTTTGCTTCACCATCAATAGTGTTGCTTCTCCCACTGTGTGTTGAAATCATAATGCTGGAAGTACAACTGGCTTTAGTTTCGACTTGTAACATCCTTATTAAATTGGATACAACCTGTTAGAAATGATAATCATCAATAGATTTTCTTGGAATATACATTGTGATATCTTATGCCTATCTGGCACTAAGTGAGTGACAAATAACATTTAATTTTACTAGTGGGTCGCACCAAGTTGACCCGCATCCCATTTTCCCCGTCTTTCAGATATAAAAAATTTACACATCCAAAATGATTAGTATTTTGTTTATTTACATGTTCATAACAACTAAGATGCATCATAAGCATCAATTTTTTTAGCTATGCATTAATGCTCAAATTGGTAACGGGTTAAATTGTTGTAGTCAAAAAAGGCAAATACAAACAAATCAAAACCTGATCTCAAAGTTCTCATATTTCAATGGTAACTGAGATTTATCACAGTAAAAATAATCCAAACTCAATCCCGGGAAGGAGGATACCACAATAAACAACATTACTTGATTTGTGAAGAATGAAGATAACATAAGCTAACCTTTAGAATCTTGTAGCTAATTCCTTTATTTTATAACTAAATTTGTTGAGGTGTTGGTATAGGCTTACAACATTCCTTTATTTCCCCTAACTATGACCTGCTTTTTTTTTTCCCAAAATCCATCACCTATTTCACCTACCTCAAGTCTTTGAATCACTATGTAATATGTATTTATTTTTTTTTTTATTTTTGCTACAACTGTATCTTCTATTTTCTGCAACCGAGTTGAATTGTTAATACTAAATCAGACGCATAACTATCTTGCTAAGGTAGTTCCAGCTAAAGCGGCATTTGCAACAACAATATTTAGATGAGTCGAATAAGTTTCTTGAATATTCAAAGAAAGAGTTAAAGCTCAATAGTATTAAAACATTTAATTCGCTCCAAAAATGGGTTTGAGCTTCAGTTTACATATGGACATAAACCCTAAAACTGCAGTGAAGAAATGATAAGCTTACCTTGTATAAGAAAACCTCAAATTGACGATTGCTTAGGAAACATCCATCACATCGAAACCCTAAGGAATTCCCCTTATCACTTGATTTGGAGAGAGAAATCGAAGGCTCTCGTGGGTCTACGAACGGCCACCGCTCTGCCTGATTTCGTTTTTCTCTCAACTCCACTCTCTCATTTTGAAGCAGCAGAAGAAAGATAATCGAAGCCAGAGGCTCTTGAAGGCAGGTGATAAATTTTAGAGGAGGATGGATAGTCAGTCAGTTACGAGGTGGAACTTTGAAGGACACGCATAACACTACGTGGCAACAAAAGCACGCATTAACTACTTAATATAGGCTTAAAATGTAGTAGCAGTAGCACAGTAAGAAAATGTGAGTACCAAAATCTTCACATTTAATATATATATAATTAGATAAGAACAATCCTAATATCTTAATGACATTAATAAAATATAAATGTAAATGCGAATAATGTAATAAAAACTTTCATTCACACGAAGTCAGTCTACAGGGAAGCGCAAGTAGCCCTCCAGACTATCTGTGACATTTGTCAATATCGGGTCACTTTTATATTTGTTTTATTATGTAAACCGACTCGTTTTGTAAACCAAAACCTTCGATATAATCAAAATGATGGATTTTATGTTATATTATTGTTTTATACTTATCGGGTCTCAAAAAAACCCTTTTCGATCCCTAAAATGGCCTTAAAACAACTTCAGGGGCCAAAACTGCCAATTTTGAAAGTTCATAATTTCCACCAGGTGACCTTAGCGCCGCGCTAAAGTCAATGGCAGAGACCTTAGCGCCACGCTAAAGGGAGTCTGCACCAGAACTCTTTTTTTGTTGTTTTTATGCAAACATGTGACTTAAACCAACCCATTTTCATGTAAGAATTTTTATACTTGACCCTTTCAACTTACCCTATATATACATGACCATTTCCCCTCATTTTACCCTGCTACAGCTCCAAAATCTCTCTCAAATACAAAGATCTTAAGGTTATGTCACACCCCTATCTTAGGGCTAGGCGTGTGACCAGCAGTTGGTACCGGTTTTGTAAATATATCAGAGTTTGTTTTCAGCGGAAGACTTTTAAAACTATTTATATATTTTGGAAACCATTTTTAATATAATTTCTTTTGTTTTGAAAAAAAACTTCTCGAGGAAGTCTTTTAATTTATAATAAATATCAATATATTTTTTATACGAAAATTTAATTGTAAACCTTTATTTATAAATAAGATTATTTAGCTTATTTAGAAAGCGTATTGGATAAATACCCGAGTGTTAAATTTATAAACCTTGTTTGATTTTACAAATCATACTGTTTACATTCTTTTAATAATTAAAAACAATGATCCATCTCTACTTTGCGAACATCAACTTCATGAATGGCTCCAATCCTTGATACTTTAATTTCCTGAAATGTTAGAAAATATGTCAGCGATATGCTGGTGAACACGCTGACACTAAAATATTTTCTTTTAATTTGTTACCCCTCGAAGGTTACGCAAGCCTCGGCCCATCTTGGCTTAGGAATAACAAAGTTATAATACTATTTACAAACTCAAGTCTCTACGTAAGTACCCCAGCAAACACCGCAACGTTCAACTTAGTTAAGTACCGTTCGTATACACATGGTCGTGCTCCCCGCAGGAAAGCGTAATACGACCAAGTATGGTGCGATGCGCACACCGCGTACTACCACATATGTAAGGATCCAGACAAACGTACACGACAGCCTGAGGGATAGGCTTTTACTTTTTTTTATAAATGTTTTAGAGACACGTAGTCCCATGTAAACCTTTTTCATATAATACGTTTGACTCATTTTAAAACAAGTTGTAAAATTTGGGGCGTATTCACCTTTTCGATTTGGATCGGCTTCAATCACCGTCCGAGGGTCTTTCCCGTTGCTATCTCGCACCTATAGTACGAGTATAACCATTTGTTCGTCGGATATACAATCCGGCTTAAGACCTTTAGTATTATTTTATAAACTTTACCTCGATGAACCTTTAGTTCAAAATCTCTTTTACTTTAAAACCCCAGACAAAGCAAAACCTAGAAACCTCAAGAGTAAGTAATCAACGAAAATCAAACCTTTGAAGAAGAATGTTATAGCAAATCGATTTGTTAACGTCGAAGGAGACAATGATATCCTTAGACTCGGAAACCGAAAATGGATACCGATAGTTATGAAGCTACGCGAAACAATAATGAGCAAAGCCCATAAGTATAGGATACACTCTAAAAGTGATAAAACATACCACAAACCTTAGATCGAATTAGTGATAGAAGAATATGAACAAAGCTATCACTTCGTACGTAATGAAATATCTAATCCATTTACAAGTTGAAACCGAGCACAAGAAACCTATGAACTACTTTAAACAACCCGAATTTCCCATGTTTAAATGGGTAATGATAACCATGAGCTGTATTTCCAAGACTACACGCCAACACGATGCAAGATGGGTTATTGTTGATAGACTAACAAAGTTTACTCATCTTTCTCCCAAATGACGATTCGTACTCGATGGATAGATTAGCATGAAGTTATGTGAACAAAATCGTGTCCCTACATGGTGTGCCACTATTCATAATATCCAATCAAGACAGTAAAATTACGTTCCATTTATGAGATATTTTCCAACAAACGTTAAGAACTCGAATGAACTTTAGCATTGTCTAACATCCCCAAATAAATGGGCAAAGTGAAAAAGAACAATCCAAACGTTTGAGGTTATTCTCCGCGAAAGTAGGATAGACTTAAGTGCAAATGGGATAATTATTTTCCCTAATAGAATTCTCATTACCACAAAAACATGTGAGCCGCGTCTTATGAAGCATTATATGACCAAACATCCGTGTGTTGGTCTAGAAACAAAGGATAACTAAATAACTGGACTGGAAGTAGTCCACGAAATGTAAAATAAAGTATTGCTAACCGTGAACGTATCAAGGTGGCGTGAGATCTCCAAAAAGAGGAACAACCAAATATTTTGGACTTGAACTAATCCACAAAACAAGGAATAAAGTATTACAAACCTGGGAACGACTCAGGGTGGCGTGAGATCGCCAAAAGAGTTATACGTCCATCATAAGCCATTAGAATATAATATATATGATAGGGTATTAAATAAAATTTCGCCTTAGAAAGATGTCATTCGCCTCGATAAGAATAGAAAACTTAGTCCACGTTTGTAAGATCATATGAAATACTCAAGTGAATCAGGACTGTTGTATACCGTCTGTGATTACCCGAAGAAAATGAAAGGGATATACAATGTAATCCACATATCTAATCTATGAAAATGTCTAGCCAATAAACCTTTGTTTATGCATTTAAAAGATGTTGAAATAAATGGAAATTTAAAAATTTATAACCCACACAAGTCAAAGAGTCCGAAAACAAAGAAACTAAAGAGACGAACATTGAATATAGTCATAATAAAAGAGGGACTCACGAAGAAACCCTGACTATACTTGGAAACGTGAATCCGGAATAAAGAAAAAGTACCCTCACTTATCTTAAGAAGCGAATCTTGCGAAAGAGATTCATTTCAAGGTGGGGAGAATGTAACATAACGAAAATAACGGGTCAAAAATATTAAGGTTCAAAAGTTAAAGGACCAAAGATGACAAGTTTTAAACTTAAAAATTAAAAATGAAAAATCTGTCAACAGGCCTGATCGTGATACGCGACGGCCTTAGACCAAGCGTCATCGCGTATCGCGATGACGAGGTCTGACAGGGTGACACGTATCCTGCCACGTGTCACCGCGTGGCATAAAGCCATGACAATGTGACACGTGTCCTGCCACGTGTCACAACATGGCATAAAGCTCGCCACGTGCCACCACGCGTCCGCCACGTGGAAAACCTACCTGTGACTCATGATAGCTACGTCGCGATACGCGACGGCTATGTATGAGCCCATCGCGTATCTCGACGGGTCTCTAGAAAAGTCTATAAACAACAACTTTTGGCCATTCATTTTTCACACTCATTTCACTCTCTCTCTAAAATACTTTCTCTCTCTAAAAAATAATCTTTCACTATCTCGTAAAACTTGCCACCGACAACCTCGTTTTCCGTGACCATAAAACCCCAACCTTTTACCTCGTAATCCGTGTCATTAAACCGACGATACCCTGAAATAGCGACGTTCCACCTCAAAGTACGTGCCGACCCGCCTCAAAGTGCGTGCCGACCCAAGACGACTCGACGACCCGACTCGAAGTGCGTGCCGACGAGACTTGAAGACCAGCGTGCCTCGATTTGCTTGCCAAGGAAGTGTTGATCAAAATTCTCGATATACGTGCCAACGTCGAAGTACTGCCCATGAGTTTAGAAACTAATAAGCCGAACAAGGTAGGCATAATGCCCGAATAAAATATTATAAAGGCTTAAACCTTAAGTCGAGGTTATACTCGATACCTCAACAAAATAAAAGAAAATATAACAAAGAAATAATAAAAGAAGAAATTATGAATATTTATAAATATGTATATATTTGTGTAAGTATATATATATATATATATATATATATATATATATATATATATATATATATTCTTTGTTATGAAAATATTATTTAAGTAATAATAACTATTCTTAAATAATAAAGAAAAGAAAAGAATACGTTTCTTAGAGAAGAAGAAACGTAGGGTTTTATAAATAAACTAAAGGTTTATAATATTACTTTTTAACTTAAGGTTTTAAAGTAAAAGAGATTTTGAACTAAAGTTTCATCGAGGTAAAGTTTATAAAATAAGACTAAAGGTCTTAAGCCGGATTGTATATCCGACTAACAAATTGTAATACTCGTACTATAGGTGCGATACAGCAACGGGAAAGACCCTCGGACGGTGATTGAAGCCGATCAAAATCGAAAAGGTGAATACGCCCCAAATTTTACAACTTGTTTTAAAATGAGTCAAATGTGTTATATGAAAAAGGTTTACATGTCATTCTTCTATTTATGGGTGATAAAAATCTTTAGACTTCAAGGTTTTCTCTTTAGAATTCTTTGAATCTACTATCCTGAGTAGATATTCTAATGCTATACCATCTTGTTTTACATTCACTCTTTATGTAATTATGTAATCCTCTTTGTACATACATTTTCTGTAATTTGATAATGATACTGATTAGATAGTCTTCTTTTATAGTTATCTTGTTTGACTTTTTGCTAATGCTTCCTAGTGTAGTATATCTCTTTGGTTCGTTATATATCCTTGGATGATATAGTAAGTTTATATTTTAGACTGTCTTAAGTAATTGTAAATCACTAAACACAGTGGCCAATTGTGTTTAATTATTTACCTTACCTTCAGTATTCTAAATATTAACTAGATATTTCTCGGGTTCAATTTATCGAATCTCTTTTGCCGAAATCTTCATCTATCCTTCATGCTTTTAAAAATTTATTTCCATCCATCATCCTTTCGATTCTTTCTTAGTTTCTATCTTCTTTATGGATTGATTTTGTTATGTCAAATTAATCACTTCTTTTCTTTATATTCATTTTTCTATTTATGATTGATGTTATTTAAAAATTTTCTAAACTTGAATAAATAATAGCATTTTTGTGTAAAGACACGATCTATATGCTAATATTTTCTTTATATATTAGGGACTTAAATACCCATTCATTATTACAAAATCTCGTTTAAAGAACGAGTTTGTAAATGGGTTACAAGGGTTAACTAGACTAATAGTTATTTACAAAAGTTAACATTCCTTTGACCTACTCTTGTCTTTTCTTGATTTCCTCATGCATTTGTCGTGAGTGTTTCAACGTTCTTCTCTTTATCTTTGCTCTTACTTGCTTTATTTTTCGTACATTCGTTCTTGTAATGTTCTTTTTCTCCACATGTGAAACACGTAGCCGCTTTCCTTCTACAGTCATTCTCTAAATGCCCTTTTCTCTTACAGAAGGTACACATGACTATGTTGATTAGCTTCTTACATTTTCCTAGATGCCTTTTTCCACAGTTCCACATATGGGTCTTGTGAATTTAGGCGATTCTTTTTCTTCCTTGCTTTTCTTCACTTCTCTTGTTTTATTAATCTCTTTTTCCTCCGGTTTTATTACACATTTGGCTACCATCATAGCTTCGGAGGTTGTTTGTGGTACCTGAGTTCTTACTACCCTTCTCGTTTATTTTGGTAGCCCAGACCTATATTTAATCATTTTGTCAAACTCAAAATCATCTAATCAAGGAGTTACATGACAATATTCTAAGAATTTAACATTGTATTCCTTGAGATTGATATCAACAACCTTCTGGTCCCATGGCAGGATTTGATCTTGTTTTATTTTGTTGATTGGGCAAAAATTTATGTAGAATCAGATCTTTAAATTCTTCCTAACTTAAATTGTACATTACTTCATTTCCTCTAACTTGAATTAACATACTCCACCATTCTAAAGCTTTATCTATTAACATTTGTGAAGAACACCAAATGGCCTGTCCGTTTGTGCAAGCAATATTGCTCAAGACTGACTCTTGTTCCTTAAGCCATTATAAGGTAGATATGGTATCTTCATTTCCACTGAACTTCTTAGGCTCATAGGCTTTATAACTCTTAAAAACATTTTCCGATTGAAGTTTAGGTTTCTTGTTATTCTTATTCCTTAATTCGTTCTCATGACTAAATTGGTTGCAACTTTCTTTTGAAGAATTAGGCTCGCTTTGAGTCCCTTTTCTTGATTCTAATTGTCTAGATTCATTAAGCATCTTCATTACCGGAACCATAGCTTCATTAATCATCTCCCTAACTTTGTCTATCAATTGGTCATTCATTTCTTTGTTTCTCTCACTATTAATTTATTTGGAAGAGTTTCCTTATATATTCCCTTTTTTTGACATACTACAATAATCCATAGATAGGTTTAATACTTAAGGGAATCAAAATCTATCTTGTATTTGTATAAGATTTTCTATTACGAATTGGTTTTAGAATATCTATTGTTACCAATTGGATAAATCAATTCTTTTCCTTCTTTATAATTCATTTTACTTATGAATGTGGGTTTTTATTTTCAACGTTCCTCTTACTTCTTTATATTTTCTTCTTTCTACAATAAGTCATAGATATGTTTAATTAATTATGAAAATCAAAACATATCTTGTACTACGCAAGATTTTCTACTATGAAAGGGTTTATTGCTACCAATTTAACGAATGTATCGTCTTATTTCATATATCTTTTATAATCCATGTTCACTTATTCAACATAAAGTTATATCTTGTTTACTATCTGGTTTATTTTACTTGATCATGTTTCAAGCATTTTTCTCTTGTTTTTGTTTGCTGTAATCCCTGCTAATATTCATATAGTAAATTTTGGGATAAAGCTAAATTCATATTTTCTTCTTCTTCCTTTTCTGTCGGAAGTTGCCTTGTTCTTTTAGTCAGACCATAGTTGACTATTTCCACATTATAGATTAGATGTAAAAATGTCCATTTCCTATCCGTACTTGTTATATCTTATCCCAAACTCTTTATATATATATATATATATATATATATATATATATATATATATATATATTGTAAAAAATGAGATGTATCTAAAAAGTGTAGGAAGAGATTATGACCCTTAGATCAAGTCTTTTAATGGTTAAGATTAATTATGAGTTATAAATGTTGTGTGTGTTTTATTCTTTAGTTATATTTTGTTCCCCAAAAGGGCATTATGGTCTCTTCCAAATTAGACAAACAGATTAAATAGGAATTTCTTATGCACATATGTGAGAGAAAACACTTCCATATCATAACACAAAACACTTCCAAAAATCACCACCACCGTGAACCACCTTAACAACCACCATTCTTTCTTCCTCCGGTCATCGCCTGCTTCTCTGGTAATATTTACTGATTTCTCGGCCTTGTGGGTATTTAAAAAAAAACACTCTGCTCGTAAACTCACAGATCTGAAAACTTGTTCAACACTTGCTACCACAAACCTGTATGAAGGATATTACATATCTTGATGATATTCAACCATGTGGGGATGTTATTGTTGAGCAAAGTGAGTTATTGGCTTCGGATTATTAAAAAATGGGTTGCAATTTGATAACCCTAAAATCAATTTAGGGCAACCGTACTCAAGCAAATTGAACGAGTGGCGGTGTTTGTCGGCAACTGTGGTGGCGGGTTTGGAGGTGTTGACTGAAAAACGGAATAGGGGAGTGTGGGCAAGAGATCGATGGTGGATTATAAATTTTTTTAAATTCAATCAAGATCATTGTGTTATATTTAATTTTAATGTAGTGTGTTATTGGTATTTATTATGTAAGTGTTAACATAAACACAATGAAGAGGTATGTACCCGCCTCAACATCAAGCGGGGCGGGTCAACCCACAAGATATATACAAGACATTAGAAATCAAAGATATTATCAAGGCACAAAGCCAAAACTTATGCGCACAGCGCATATCGCATATGCTCAAGCATCACATGCTTGCACATCACATATGCTCACGCATCACATATGCTCATGCATCACATATGCTCGCGCGTATCACATGCTCACGCATTATATATGCTTATGCATATCACATCGTGCGTGGCGCATCCGCGCGCGGCGCATATCACATGCTCGCGCATCATACATGCCCACAAATATCACAGTTGCGCATGGCGCAGCTGCGCGTAGGGCATCCGCGCGTGACGCGTATTACATGCTTGTGCGTATCACATCTGCGCATGAAATATCTGCGCGTGAGAATAAAGAGAAGACCTCGCGTATCCTCAGGATGGGCGCATATCGCACATGCACATAATCAACCTCGTCCTTATCCAAATCAGGATTAGGGCAACCTTGATTGTGCACGTCAGACAACCTTCCAGAAGGCATCTTTTTAAGGAATAAGGATATGCTGATGTTGACAGCTGCTAAATGAAAGGTGGACAGCTCAGCATGACTCATGGGTTACCACGTGATTATAACCAATGAAAAAGCACCAGGTGTCTCCAAGGACACGTGGCGCAAATCGATTGGAGGAGGCCAACAAAACCCTAATTTGGTCTCAGCTCAATCAGTGGAAACCCTAGCACTATAAATACATCATAACGTACACAGTTACAGACACATTGATTCACATTGAAGCATATTCAATCACACAATCATACAGAGTAACAGACATTATTCAGCATTTTAGGCAATACTCTCCAAATTCCCTTACTCTCACATTATCATCTTCTCCTACATATACTTATTCTCACGCCGGAGGGTTACCCCAAAGAGGACCCCTCTGTCCCTTTCTGAGGGGTAAGTAACGGCGCTGTTCATTTTGTAGGTGGAAGAACACAGATCCAGAAGAACCATCGGTGAAATAGTACAATCAAAACCCGAGGAAAGTAGATCTGCTACCAGTGAATAGATCCACGTTTCTTCATTGGCGCCATCCACTGTTACATCGGCAATCAGATCTCATCAGATCTACAAAAAAAAAATCAATCACCATGGTTTCTGGCGTTCGTAACGTTGATCAAGCTCTAAAGGATATTGAACGTGAGGGTGTTAACGACGGACAGCAGGTTCTGAGGGTTCCGCGTGATTCTACGCGTACCACCAGTAACCGTCCCTTCGTCACAACCCCTCACGGCCAGACTGAAACTCCTCCAGACGATCTCACGTTACAAAATCTGGCCGGCGCGAAACAGAAAGGACCAATGGGTCCAGAAGAAGAAACAAATGATCCGAATGAATGGCTCATAAACGAGCAGCGGCGTCTGATGGAAAAGTACAATGAAATGGTCAAACAGAAGAAGCTAGCCGACCAAACACAAAGGCAAGCGTTTGATAAGCAGACTACAAAAAGGCCGCGCGCGCCGGAAGAAGGACATTCTGTTCACACTGCACACACTGAGTTCAGTGATGAAGAAGTGCATAGCATGAGGAAGACGCGGGATACTCATGCAGGAGGCTCACAGCTCCACGCGCCTGTGAACATGGCGCCTGGAGCCAGAGCCGATCTGGATCTGCACATGCCGTACAGCCCACCAGTCAGAGGGCAAGTGGACGTAACCACACCCTACAGACCAGCCATCTTGGTGAAACACTCAAAGTTCACTGCGCGCATCGCGCAGGCTCCCATCCAGCACAAGACCAAGATGCCAAGTGGTTTGGGTAAATATGACGGCACGACAGATCCAGACGATTTCTTGCAAGGTTTTTACAACACGGGAAACCTAGAGAGCTGGACGATGCCAACATGGTGTCATATGTTTGCTCGCTGCCTAACGGGCGCGGCGCGGGTATGGTTCGAGAGCTTGCCGACTGGGCAAATTGATGGGTTCGAGGAACTATTAGAAAAGTTCCAAGCCCACTTCGTACAGCAGCGCAGGCACACGCGCGATCCTGATGACATCATGCACTGCGTACGCAGGAATGATGAAACGATTGAAGATTACATCACTCGGTTCAATCAGGAGTCTCTGGCAATCGGAGGTATAACCGAGCAACTCCTGCGCGTGGCCTTTATACAAGGCGCGCGCAGTGATCAACTACGACGAGCTCTCGTAAGCAAAGATGGCATGCCCACCACGTGGGCCAAGTTAATGGAAGCATCGCGAGTTTTCGCGAGAAATGAAAAACAGATTGCCCAAGATAGGGCAAGAGAAAGAGCTCATCAGGCTGAATCACCGCGCAGCAAAGAGAAGAGGGCCAAACAGAACTCTGTATGGTCCAGGTTGCAACCAACAAGTTTTTCTTCCGCAGAAAAGCAAGCGCAACCAAGCTCACCCCAGCCCCAAAAAGATGTTCGTAATCGCGGGGAGGGTGACAAGAGGGAGGGCGGCAGAGATCCAAGCAGACCTCTGCCAAGAATATGGACTCCCCTCACTAAAACACCTTCACAGGTGTTAAGTACTGAGAATGTCCAATTCAAGCCCCCCAAGCAACTACACTACAAGGGACCGCAAAACAGTGGCAAATATTGTGAATTTCACAGGTCCCCGGGCCACAACAGCGACGCATGCCATCATTTAAAGGATGCGATCGAGAAGGATGTAAAAGCAGGTAGGCTGGCTCACTTGGTGAAAAACCCAAGAATAGAAGATGAGCAACCGGAAGGAGCCTCTGCCAGCAAGAAATACAAAAGAATCTGTGTGGCTGAGGGGGGACGACAAGGGCAGACGTCAAAAAAGAGAAGCGCGCAAATCCACGGAGATTGGCGCGAGCAGCAAGTCATCTTCCCAAGAATCAGGGGAGGCCCTTCAATCAGCAGTCCTCTCGTCATCACCACACACATTGCTCATTACGAAGTGTCAAAAGTCCTGGTGGACACTGGAAGCGAATCTGACATTATGTATGAGCAATGTTTCAGAAAGTTAGACCCGGCAGACCAAGCGCGGCTCGAAATTGTGAACGCACCAATCTGTGGTGTTTCAAATGAAATCATCCATCCCCTAGGCCAGATTCAGTTTGAACTAACTATGGGGGATGATGAGCACAAGCGAGCCGAAGTTGTCAACTTCTTGGTCTTGCCCACCACGTCATGCCACAATATGATCCTGGGTAGGGGAACGATTGCTCAATTTAATGCTGTACCGTCGCCAGCGCACGGCGCATTGGGGTTCCCTACACCAACAGGCGTAACATTTGTCTACCGCGATCATTTGTGCGCAGTGACAAGTACGCCGCGGGAAGGGAGAATGAAACTTCCAATGGCGAACAATGCGCCAGAGAAGTGGATTTTAAACCCAAAATTCCCAGAGCAAACGGTCACAATTGGCGCTACCATTTCAGACGAAACGAGATTGAGAATGAAAAGGTTGCTCACAAAATACACGTCGGTCTTCGCGTGGCAACACTCCGATATGACTGGGGTCCCGCGAGACTTGGCGCAACATTCTCTTAACACGTTCAAGTCGGTGGAGCCAATTGCTCAGAAAAAGAGAATCATGGGGGATGAAAAGGCGAAGGCCATGAACGAGCAAGTTGAGGACCTGTTGCGCGCAAACATCATCCGCCCGATCCGATACCAGACGTGGGTAGCCAATCCTGTGATGGTAAAGAAAAGCAACGGGTCATGGAGGATGTGTATTGACTTCAAGGACCTCAACAAAGCATGTCCGAAAGACTGTTACCCCCTCCCAAACATCGACGCAAAGGTGGACTCCGTGGCGCCATTCAAGCTCAAATGTTTCCTGGATGCCTACAAAGGCTATCACCAGATTCAAATGGCACCACAAGACGAAGACAAGACTGCCTTCAGAACCGACAAGGGTGTTTTTTGTTACACAAAAATGCCCTTTGGTTTAAAGAATGCGGGCGCCACCTATCAGAGGCTTATGGATTCGGATTTCAGTGAACAAATCGGAAGAAATCTAGAAGTCTACGTTGATGATTTGGTGATCAAGAGCAGGGAGGAGAGACAAATGCTCAAAGACATCGAGGAAACTCTTCAGCGCCTAACGGAAGTTAACATGAAGCTCAACCCGAGCAAATGTACTTTCGGCGCGGAAGAGGGGAAATTTCTTGGTGTAATGGTCACTCAGGATGGTTTCAAGGTGAACCCTGAAAAGGTGGAAGCCATCCTTGACATGCCTTCACCATCCACCATGAAAGAGGTTCAGAAGCTGAATGGTAGATTGGTGTCAATCAACAGGTTCCTAGCGAACCACGCCAGCAAATCTACTCCATTCGTTAACACTTTGAGGAACTGCTTGAAGAAGAGCCAATTCAAGTGGACGCCGGAGGCTGAGCAATCTTTCAGTGAGATAAAAGAATGTCTCATAAAGCTGCCCGCGCTAACAGCTCCACTTCCTGGCGAAACCCTTACATTGTACTAGTCAGCTGGAGATCGCGCCATCGGCGCAGTATTATTGGTGGATCGCAAGGGGATCCAAACGCCAATATGCTATGTGAGTCGGGTGCTGACAGACCCTGAGACGCGCTATTCCATCATGGAAAAGTTAGTTTTGTCACTAACACACGCGTCGCGCAAGCTTCATAGATACTTCAATGGTCATCCTATTGAAGTTCTGACTGGTTACAACATCCAGCAAGTCTTGCGACGCCCCGCGCTCTCCGGAAGGCTGACAAAGTGAGCGCTGGAATTAGGTGAACACACGATCACCTATAAGCCCCGTCCAGCAATAAAGGGTCAAGTTTTAGCGGATTTCATCACGGAAATCCCAGAGGGAAAGATTGAAGAAGCTCAGCGCGAGGTAGACCCTCCGCGAGCAAATGACGAAGAAGATGTTTGGAGGCTATTCACTGATGGAGCCTCCAACAGCGAAGGATCCGGCGCAGGCCTCAAACTGGTGGACCCTGATAATCATGAATATACTTATGCTATTAGGTTGGACTTCAAGAGTACCAACAATGAGGCTGAGTATGAAGCCCTGCTGGCTGGTCTGCGCATTGCGCGCAAATTTGGAGTTAAAAGGCTAGAGGCCTATGTTGATTCTTACTTGGTAGCTGCTCAGGTCAACGGCCTTTATGACGCCAAGGAGAACACAATGCCTCTATATCTAGAGCAGGCAAAAAAGCTCGTTGAGCAGTTTGACTTCTTCAGAATCATACACATCTCGCGCAGCGAAAATAAGTCCGCTGACGCGTTGAGTAAGATGGCATCAACTAATTTTGATCACTTTGGCAAAGATGTCAGGGTGGAAGTGATGAGCAACCCGTCGGTGCAAACGCAATCTGTCCTTGTAATTCATACAACCCCTTCATCCTGGATAACTCCAATAATGGAATTCCTGAAGGAGGGGAAGTTACCGGACGATCGCGCACAGGCGAGAAAGATAAGACACAAGGCGCAGAACTATGAACTACTTGATGGTACATTATATCGACGCTCTTATCTTGGACCGCTCATGAAATACCTGGATGCTGAAGAAGCAAGCTATGTGATTAGGGAGATTCACGAGAATCTGCGGAATACACGCTGGCCCGCGCATGGTGGTTGCCAAGGCAATGAGCGCAGGCTACTATTGGCCAGGCATGTACTTGGATGCGCTAAAAGAAATCCAAAAATGCAAGGCATGTCAGAGCCACGCGCCAAACACCATGCGGCCAAAGAACAACTTGATTCCAGTGACCTCCGCATGGCCTTTCCACAAATGGGCCATTGATATTGTGGGGCCCCTGCCGCAAGCGCAAGGGCGAGTGAAATTTTTGGTAGTGGCAGTAGACTATTTCACAAAATGGGTTGAAGCCAAGCCACTAGCAAAAATCACAGCTGAGGCGATGAAGCAATTTATCTGGAGCCACATCATTTGCCGTTTTGGCCTTCCTATGGAAATTGTGAGCGACAATGGCAAACAATTCACTGACAGGAAGATATCCAGCTGGCTCAAAGAATTGCACATCAATCAAATCTTCACTTCGGTCTACCACCCTTAGGGGAATGGCCAAGTGGAGCGCGCGAATCAAAGTTTGTTAAATGGGCTGAAGAAAAGGTTGGAGGGAGAATCCCATTCTTGGGTCGAAGAGTTACCTAATGTCCTGTGGGCGCACAGGACATTAAGCAAAACTAGCAACGGCGAATCCCCGTTCAGCCTAACCTATGGGACAGAGGCTATGATCCCAGCAGAAATTGGATGCCCATCCCATAGGGTACTCATGATGAGCAAGACTGATAACGAGCGCGAAAGAAGATTGGACCTCAACTTGCTTGAAGGGCGCAGAGAAGCGGCTATCATCAATGAAGCCAAATACAAGAAAAAGCTGGAAAAATATTATAATCAGCGCGTTAAAGAATGCCACTTCAAGAAAAATGATTTTGTCCTTCGAAACAATGAAGCTAGCCGCGCAATACCCCCAGGAAAAATGTCCCCCAATTGGGAAGGACCTTATCAAATCTCAGAAGAATTGGGGAAAGGTGCGTACACTTTAAAAGATTTGAATGGAAAAAAGATACCGCGCGCGTGGAACGCGGCACAGCTTAGAAAATGCTTCATGTAAAAATTCAAATATGTAATCAAGGCTTTTAAGCCATCATGAATGATGATTCGCACTATCTTTCAATATTTGTTCTATTACCTTTGCATACATGTTTCACACTTCCTTTATTAATTTGGAGCAATATGACAACACTATATTGACTTCAAAACAAAATAAAACGAAGTAAAACATACATGCGCGAGCCTTAGCTCAAACGCGTTAACGAGTCTTAACTCTAAAACGTCAGGGCCTTAGCCCAAACCTACGAGCCTTAGCTCAAACACGTTAACGAGTCTTAACTCTAAAAACGTCGGGGCCTTAGCCCAAAACAAAGAGCCTTAGCTCAAAACACTCACAAACATCCATCTCACATCCCGCGCAGCCTGATCATAAAAATCCCTAAACACAACTAAGGCAAAGGACATGCCAAATCATAGTTGTTAAGGTCTCAGGTCGAGGTCGCGCGCGGAATCATAGTGGATATCTGAGTAACACATGCTGACATGTAATGGCTAAAACTCATACTTCCATATAAAAAACGCGCGACAACGACGCGCAAAAAAGGAATTGTGAAAAGTCATCGCGCATGTCAGCATAAACAAGATACTGCGAAACCACTTACAAAATAGTACTATGGTTAAGTGAATAATTTCCTTACAACCTTGTTCTTATTTTAACGTGCAAGCATATCTTATATCTATACAAGCAAACATGAAGAGATGAATGGAAATGCGCAAGATGTGAAAAAGGGAAAACAAATTTCATTCCATAGCATTGAAATTTACAAGTGTGATGAGTTACAAATTACAAGTATAACGAAAAATTAGAAAGATGAAGGGCTTCTCAAGTCTCCACGTCGACGTCAGCCACTTCATCACCCTCATCATCTCCCGCAGCATCTGGCGCGGCCCGCTCCTCATCTCCAAACTGACCATAGTCAAGTTCTTCCTCCTCAATGGAGTCTTCTATCACGACGGTGTCAGGAGCAGATTCTTTCGCCGCGCCAGAGCCGCTGGCAGGGGCAACATCCCCCGCGCCACCATCATCGCCACCAGCCCTCTCGCATTCATCGAGCAACTTCTTTAGCGCGCCGAGGTCGGGCTGGTCAGCAAGCGCAGCTATCTGCAAATCATTAGAAAAGTATTGAGTACAAAACACTTGGAAAATTAATCAAGAAAAACTCATTAAGGTCAAGGTACCTGCATAAGGATGGGGATGGGAGTATTCATATACTTCTCCCCCACCGCGGCCATGTCCGCGCAGGCCGCGTCGCTCTTGTAAGGGTACTCGGATGGGTTCTTCTTCAACATGCCATATTCATACCCATCCGTAAACCCTTCAGCTCGACCCACCAAGCGCGCGGCAGCATTGCAGTCCATCACAAGGGCCTGAAACTCGGCAGAATATTTCATCGCCAAAGCGCAACGAGTCATGCCCTGTGACACCAGCCATTGGCGATCCTGCGCTGAGGCCAGCAATAGACGTCTCGAGGGCAGGAACCTGGGAGTTTAATAACTCAACAGTTTCCTTGGTCTTTTTTAGCTCCTCTTTATCAGACGCTGCTGCCGCCAAAATTTTTTCTTTCTCCGCCTGCGCAGCATCAAGTGCTTCCTGGCTAGACGCTGCCGTCGCCAAGGCCTCATCTCTATCGGCCTGCGCGGCCGCCAACTCCTTCTTCAGGCGCGCAACCTCACTCTCCAGCGATGATTTCTCAGTGATACTCTGGACGATAGCTTGGTCACGCGCCTCCGCCTGCAGTTCCAAGACACGCACTCTCCGCGCGTACTTGGCAACTTCGGCCTCTGCCACCTGCTGCTTCTCCCGCGCAGCTTGGAGCTCATGCCCGCGCTTAATAAAGGCGGTGTTGGCACTTGCTCGGTTTTCGCTGAGCTCCGCCTGGAGTTTCTCAGCTCGTGCGCGAGCATCAGAAAGGTTCCAGGCAGCCACCTTAGCCTCTCGCTGGGCTTCCACAAGAGCATCGCGTACTTTAATATAATCACGATGAAGCTCTTGGGAAGCAGCAAAGAAAGCCGACCCAGCGAAAATATGGTCATTCAGCAAGTCCGCGCGGGTGCGCTCCTCCTGATACCTCCTTTCAGTAGGAGGCACGGCATGAGCCCAGAAGTCCTCGCATACGCCCATGGATTGAAAGGAACTGTCTTCATTAATATTCCATCTCGGGCGGTAAACGTGGTCACCTTCCTGCAAAACACATGAAATGTTCTAAGTCATAAAACATACTTATATGGAGGTACGCGCAGCGGAGCAACAAATAAAAACATACCTGCGGGGATGAAGCAGAAAAGTCAGCGCCAGCCCCACCAGAAGTCTGCGCTGCGAAGTCTTGTGGCATCGCAGGGCTGGCGCGGTCTCCCAAGGAGTCTTCAGCTTGAGCCCCCTCATCCTCCTCATCTTCTTCAATAGGCCTCTTCTCCTGCGACCTGGAGGGCTCCAAACCAGTCTCGCGGGGAGGGCTGCGTGTAGGAGGAGGCGAGAGAGGTCTCGACGCCGCCAGTTCGGCGCGCAATACGGCTTCCTGCTCCTTGGTAATCCCAATAAGGGGAGACTCAGCACTAGCAGGAGCAGGAGCAGAACCAGCGGCGCCGGCAACGGCGCCAGGAGTGTCACCAGCAACTTGTACGCCAGCTACAACTCCTATGAACAAATCAACAAGGAAAAATGGTTTATGACTGGATCCAAAAGAAAAAATTCAGAAGACAAATGTGCAAAACATACCTTGGCGCAATTCTGTTCGCGCGGCGAACATCGCCATAAAGTTCATTCTACCCTTTTCTGAGGGTAGAACAGGGGACTTCGAAGCAGCCCCCGGCGCAGCCTCAGCACCTTGTTGCGCCTGTGGCTGATCTGCTACCGTCGCCGGTCCTGCAAACATTCAAAGGAGCAAAGGTTTAATAATAATTCAATCAGATGAAGATAAGCAAAGTATACCTGTCGCAGGCGCGGCACTGCTTCTCTCTTCAGCCGCGCGAACGGAGGAGGTGACGCCACCATACCTCAAGTGGACAGGAGGTCTGCCCACTCTCACAGGCAGGGAAGCTAAAGAAACCTTGGTGGTAAACACCTGGGTTTCCTTAGGTCCCTTCGTTTGAGCATGGGGATGAGCGAAAGGGGTGTCATCTTTCTTCTGTTTCTTACTGGCCCCTGCGCCAGATTTCCCCTTAGCTTTGCGTTTTAGTAGGGGCGCCTCCTCTTCCTCCTCCTCCTCTTCCGCGAGCTCCAGCTCGTAGTTTTCGAGCGCATCTGCGAATACAAGCAACAGAACTGTTAATAAATTTTGGTATTCTAAAGGAATAAGCATAAGTGCGAAGGCTTACCAGGCGCATCGCTATCAAAGTCAAATTCCAGATCCACAGGGATGAACATGTCATCGAAGCGATCTGGGAAGCCCACCTCCCCAGCGCCCAGCGGGATGGAGCCACCCTCCACTTGATCGTCGTAGGCGGCGTGGAAAAACTCCTTGGTTACTGCGCAAAAACAAGACAAATAATATCAGCAAGGGCAAATTCTATTAGCGCGGAAATAAAGCAATGCGATAACTTACGCAAGCCGTCCACTTGGATGACAGGCTCCAACGTGCTGTCGGCCCACAGCCTACTCATGCCGACCCCCACCAGCGCCTCCTCGCGAATTTTCTTGGCGGGGGATGGTTCGGCGGTCAGTTTCTTAACCCAGGCGCCGGTTGGGTTCTTAATAACATCCGCATCCGCGGGCGCAGAATCGATCGCGCGCATCGTCATGCGGATGGGGATTACACCGGCCCTTATGTAGAAAAACCTCTCAGACCAGTCATGAAGGCTCTTGAATGACACGGTGCTGCACTTAACCTTCTGACTGCGAGGAATAAAGGAGATCCAAGAATCTTGGATCTTGGGCTTGTAAAAAAATTGAAAGCGCCGAGGGGTGGGCTCCTCGCGCTGTGATTTGCACATGAACTCGAAATGAGTCATGCGCACAAGTCCAAACGGATGGACTTGGGATATATGAATCCCGAAAAACCGTAACACCGCGCCTACAAACCTTGTCATCGGAAGACGAAGGTTGCAGTGGGTGAAAAAATGGGTGTACAGTGAAATATAGCCGAGAGGCGGGTCCGCCGCCGTTTGCCCGGCCACAGGCAACATGCAGCCAAACACAGGGAGAAAACCCTGTGACGAGATGAGGCTGTCGAGATCGGCCTGCCTCAATTTGCAGGGGATTTCATTCCACCTTTTCGTGGCCTTGGTCCTCCCTACTTCCTCCGATGTGGTCTCAACAACCCTCTTCCCCTTGCCCTTTTGCTTCAATGTCGACATCACCACAGATTTCACACGGCGTCTTCGAGAGGCAACAGAGGTGATTGAGGGGTTAGAGGAGTCTGAGCTATCAGACATACAATAACAACAGCAACAGATAACAGGGTATTTGGAAGCAATAACCAGAAAATCGGAAAGACAGAAGCTTTGGAATACACAACAATGAAGATGAAGATAAAATTTTTTTTCCTAAGGGCCTGCTTTTATAGGCCCAGGAGAGAGAAAATTGGCAACTGAACGGATTTCACGCGCCCCCACTCGCAGGTGTAAGCCAACACGGGCGCGGCACGTGTCCCTAACACTGTTGAGGGGACATAAAAACGTCAGGGAACTGCCACGGAGCAGAGACGCGCCCCCACTCGCAGGTGCAAACCAATGAGAGCGCGACACGTGTTTCAGACAGCTGTGCGAGGGGACATGAAAGGCAACTGTAGCACCTCTAGCACACGAAACGTCTGACACGTTTCCGGCACACGTCACCACCAACTAACCACGTGTTTGGACCCTTCGTTTCAACCAAATGGATAGAACTTCGCGCAACGATGGAAACAACCAAGAAAACGACAAAACCCCATTAAAAGACCAAATCAGTAAGTCTAATATCTATCTTACCGCGCTCGCGCGAGATAAGACACACATTAGACTGGGGGGGCTTGAAGAGGTATGTACCCGCCTCAACATCGAGCGGGGCGGGTCAACCCACAAGATATATACAAGACATTAGAAATCAAAGATATTATCAAGGCACAAAGCCAAAACTTATGCGCACAGCGCATATCGCATATGCTCAAGCATCACATGCTTGCACATCACATATGCTCACGCATCACATATGCTCATGCATCACATATGCTCGCGCGTATCACATGCTCACGCGTTATATATGCTTATGCATATCACATCGTGCGTGGCGCATCCGCGCGCGGCGCATATCACATGCTCGCGCATCATACATGCCCACAAATATCACAGTTGCGCATGGCGCAGCTGCGCGTGGGGCATCCGCGCGTGACGCGTATTACATGCTTGTGCGTATCACATCTGCGCATGAAATATCTGCGCGTGAGAATAAAGAGAAGACCTCGCGCATCCTCAGGATGGGCGCATATCGCACATGCACATAATCAACCTCGTCCTTATCCAAATCAGGATTAGGGCAACCTTGATTGTGCACGTCAGACAACCTTCCAGAAGGCATCTTTTTAAGGAATAAGGATATGCTGATGTTGACAGCTGCTAAATGAAAGGTGGACAGCTCAGCATGACTCATGGGTTACCACGTGATTATAACCAATGAAAAAGCACCAGGTGTCTCCAAGGACACGTGGCGCAAATCGATTGGAGGAGGCCAACAAAACCCTAATTTGGTCTCAGCTCAATCAGTGGAAACCCTAGCACTATAAATACATCATAACGTACACAGTTACAGACACATTGATTCACATTGAAGCATATTCAATCACACAATCATACAGAGTAACAGACAGTATTCAGCATTTTAGGCAATACTCTCCAAATTCCCTTACTCTCACATTATCATCTTCTCCTACATATACTTATTCTCACGCCGGAGGGTTACCCCAAAGAGGACCCCTCTGTCCCTTTCTGAGGGGTAAGTAACGGCGCTGTTCATTTTGTAGGTGGAAGAACACAGATCCAGAAGAACCATCGGTGAAATAGTACAATCAAAACCCGAGGAAAGTAGATCTGCTACCAGTGAATAGATCCACGTTTCTTCACACAACAATCAATCGAATGGTGTGTTGTGTTTCTAAGTTGAAAGTGTTGTGTGTTTCCATTATGGTCGATTGAAAAAAATAATTGATCTTGGTAGTGTGTTTTTGAGTTTGATTAACAGAAACACACTAAGATTTGTATTGTGTGTTGTGTTATGTGTTTAAATATTGTGTGTTGCGGAGTGTTATTGCAAGTTGGTATGTACAGGGGAAGATCAAACCCCATTCGTAATGTGTTTTCTAGAAAGGGTTTTGTGTTTGCTTGTGTGGTTGTTTTTTGTGTGTTGATGTGTTTTGAGGGTGAGTTTGTTTTTTGTTTTGGCTAGGTGTTGGGGTGTTTTCGTGTGTAGTTCAATGAGACAACTTAGTCTTGTTGTTTTGTTGAGAAGATGAACACCCGTCAAAACACACCTGTTTTATGTACAAACACACTTATCTTCACACTTATCTTCATACAAAAGGACAAGATGAACACCAATGAAAAACACACATTTTCTTTTACAGAAACACACTCATGTCCATTAAAAAAGAAGAAGATGAACACCATAAAAGTACGTTGAATATCTTAAAACTGATAACAAACAATTATAAGAAAATAAAACCATGTTGAGTATTTTTTCTTGGTTGCTAAATACTAGCAAAAAATGAGGGATCACATTAACAATTCAAATTTAAATTCCATAAATAAAGGATTTTGTTGATTACCATCATGCCCTTGTGTGTTATATTATATCTAACAGTCCATATTCTTTCTTACACTTTTTAGGAAAAATAGTTTTTTTTTTATTTTAACCTTGCTATAAATATATATATAACTATATATATATATATATATCTGATATGAGCTAAGTTATATATAAATATTATAAGTAATTCATACATTTTTGAGTAACTTCAAATTTGTTTTTATTGAATATTACTTCCAATTGGTTCATATTTATATTTTATAAATTATAAATGATAATGAGCTAAAAACGAAATATTTATTTTATGTTGTCACCAATATTAAGTTGAGATCGACGGGTGAAACTTTACACAATTCTTACATTTATCGATTTTTTTAAGCTATTGTTTATAAAGAAAAAAAAAGTTATTATTTTATTCATTATAATATAAAACAAAAACACAAATTAATGGAATGTTTGCAGATTTCTTATTTTCAAATATTTTGTGATTTAGGTGATGTTGCAATCACATATTTCAAGATATGTTAACGTGGGGTCGAGTTTTAATGGAATCAAAAATCAATGTTTGATCAACAATGTTAAATGGCCACTAGAATGAAGCATCTTACTTTCAAATTAAAGTGGGCTCGTTTAGTTTCTTAAAGTTGGGCCTATAACAGATTGATTGATGGTTGGCCCAAGAAAATAACGGAAAATAAAAGAAGGTAGGGCGCACCTCGTGAACCGACAACTCTACGAGGATCTTTAAAGAAAAGAATAAAAGGGAGTTAGGTGGGTGGACCCCTGGAGGAAAATTCAGCCGCCAAGGGACAGACGCAAATTGATGATCGACGAAACAGAAGCTTTTCAGCCGCAAAAAGAGAAGAAAGTCGTTGGTTTGAGCATAGATTGTTTGGGTTCGACACCTACTCATCCAAACAATATCATTATTATTGATTTGAATTTATTATTATCATTATGAATTCATTATTCGAACCATGTTATTTTCTTTTGTTCTTGAGTATGGTTGTTGGCTAAACCCTTGGACCGCCTAGGCTAATGATGAACTTTTGTTGACGTTGAATTTTGGTTTGGATTTTGTTTTAGTTTATGGTTTATGATTAAGTAAGAGTTTATAGTTATTTAATTTATGCATATGTGTGCTTGGTTTTTGTTTGATGAATTTTATTATTCCACATTATCCTTGGTGATTGTATGTCATATAATAGGATTTTGTTAGGTCATTTACTGTGCGTTCTTGACTAGTTTATGATTGATTTGCAATAAGATCATAGGAATAATATTATTAGTCAATCTAATAAAAGTGTGCTACTAACCTAAAAAACTGTAAGGTGATAGGTTATTGTTAGATCTTTGTTGATTAAGATTACTAGATTTAGTTCTTCGTAAGGAGTCCATCTAAGTTTGATTAATTAACGTTGTCTAGCGAGTCAAGTGAGTTCTTTAAACTACCTTTGATTTCCGCGGTGTAAGGTAGGATTTCTTATAGAGGTACTTGTCATAAAATAAATTAGCGACCGTAAGCGAATCTAATTAAACCGGTATTTTAATAGCTTATTAGGATTCCATAGGTGTCTTCTTGAAGGGTCAAGGGTCCTGTTCGGTTTCCCATTAAGTGAATAGTTTAAGATCCCGGTTCCATAACTTAGCATTTTCCAACCATTTGATAATTGATGCATTAGGGACTCTAGCCTAGGTGGTTGTTCGTCATCATATGATTTAAGTCTAGGTTTAAGTCGTCTTAAGTTTTATTAATTAGTTTCATCATTGGGTTAATATTAGTTTTTAGTAACCCCCCCCCCCCCCCCAAATAATAATAAATAAATAGTCGTGTCCGTAGTTGAGTCTAATTTAGCTAGTTGATGTAATTTAAAGAGTCTTGTGGGTTCGATATCCGGACTTACTTAGTTGTACTAGAGTCGACCAGTTCACTTGCCGGTTAGTAGTTTTATTTAAGTTTAAGAGTCTAGAGTATTACTTAGTGTCTAGATTAGCTTATTTTTTGTTAATAATTATTTGACTACTTTTAGCACATCAAAATTTATCTTTTAAATTTTGATATTGTTAATTTTAGTATTTAAACTTTTCTAAACTTAAAAAATCTTGTAATAAAATATTTATCTATAATTTGATCAAAGCCTAGGTATAACTGAATACATAATTCGCTAAGATCGATGGCTCTGATACCAACCTGTCACACCCCTATCTTAGGGCTAGGCGTGTGACCAACAGTTGGTACCGGTTTTGTAAATATATCAGAGTTTGTTTTCAGCGGAAGACTTTTAAAACTACTTATATATTTTGGAAACCATTATTAATATAATTTCTTTTTTTTTTTGAAAAAACGCTTCTCGAGGAAGTCTTTTAATTTATAATAAATATCAATATATTTTTTATACGAAAATTTAGTTGTAAACCTTTATTTATAAATAAGATTATTTAGTTTATTTAGAAAGCGTTTCGGATAAATACCCGAGTGTTAAATTTATAAACCTTGTTTGATTTTACAAATCATACTGTTTACATCCATTTAATAATTTAAAACAATGAGCCATCTCTACCTTGCGAACATCAACTTCATGAATTGCTCCAATTCTTGATACTTTAATTTCCTGAAATGTTAGAAAATACGTCAGCGATATGCTGGTGAACACGCTGACACTAAAATATTTTCTTTTACTTTGTTACCCCTTGAGGGTTACGCAAGCCTCGGCCCATCTTGGCTTAGGAATAACAAAGTTATAATACTATTTACAAACTCAAGTCTCTACCTAAGTACCCCAACAAACACCGCAACGTTCAACTTAGTTAAGTACCGTTCGTATACACATGGCCGTGCTCCCCGTAGGAAAGCGTAATACGACCAAGTATGGTGCGATGCGCACACCGCGTACTACCACATATGTAAGGATCCAGACAAACGTACACGACAGCCTGAGGGATAAGCTTTTACTTTTGTTTATAAATGTTTTTAGAGACACGTAGTCCCATGTAAACCTTTTTCATATAACACGTTTGACTCATTTTAAAACAAGTTGTAAAATTTGGGGCGTATTCACCTTTTCGATTTGGATCGGCTTCAATCATCGTCCGAGGGTCTTTTCCGTTGCTATCTCTCACCTATAGTACGAGTATAACCTTTGTTAGTCGGATATGCAATCCGGCTTAAGACCTTTAGTCTTATTTTATAAACTTTACCTCGATTAACCTTTAGTTCAAAATCTCTTTTACTTTAAAACCTTTAGTTAAAAAGTAATATTATAAATCTTTAGTTTATTTATAAAACCCTATGTTTCTTCTTTTTTAAGAAACGTATTCTTTTCTTTTCTTTATTATTTAAGAATAGTTATTATTACTTAAATAATATTTTTATAACAAAGAATATATATATATACTTACACACACATATACATATTTATAAATATTCATAATTTCTTCTTTTATTCTTTCTTTGTTATATTTTCTTTTATTTTATCGAGGTATCGAGTATAACTCGACTTAAGGTTTAAGCCTTTATAATATTTTATTATTATTTTATTCGGGCATTATGCCTACCTTGTTCGGCCTATTATTTTCTAAACTCACGGGGAGCACTTCGACGTTGACACGTATATCGAGAATCTTGATCAACATTTCCTTGGCATGCAAATCGAGGCACGCCGGTCTTCAAGTCTCGTCGGCACGTACTTCGAGTCGGGTCGTCGAGTCATCTTGGGTCAGCACGCACTTCGAGGCGGGTCGTCGGTTCGTCTCGGGTCGTCACGCACTTCGAGGTGGAACGTCGGTATTTCAGGGTATCGTCCGTTTAATGACACGGATTACGAGGTAAAAGGTTGTTTATAGTCACGAAAAACGAGGTGGTGGGTGATACGTTTTACGAGACAGTGAAAGATTATTTTTTTAAAGAGAGAGTATTTTAGAGAGAGTGAAATGGGTGTGAAAATGAATGGCCAAAAGTTGCTATTTATAGACTTTTCTGGAGACCCGTCGCGATATGCGATGGGCCCAGACATAGCCGTCGCGTATCGTGACGTAGCTATCATGAGTCACAGGAAGGTTTGCCACGTGGCGGACGCAGTGCCACGTGGTGACACGTGGCGAGCTTTATGCCATGTTGTGACATGTGGCAGACACGTGTCACCCTGTCAGACCTCGTCATCGCGATACGCGATGACGCTTGGTCTAAGGTCGTCGCGTATCGCGATCAGGCCTAGTGACAGATTTTTCATTTTTTAGTTATAACATTAAAACTTGTCATCTTTGGTCCTTTAACTTTTGAACTTTAATATTTTTGACCGGTTATTTTCGTGATGTTACAGGTTATTTTCATAGTGTTCTTGAAGGTTTGACTTCTAAAAGTCAAACTAAGTTAAATCTTTCATTCTAATTAGCTTATGTAGTCTTATTAATACTTGAATATGGTGGTATATATATATATATATATATATATACACACACACCCCTTGTTACATTTGGTGTTTACTTCTCCGGTCTCGATCAGTGAGGTTTCGGACCTCGTAAGGCAAAGCTTCATGGAGGATTTCATGTCCTTGATATACATACTTATATAACTTGTTTATACATACTAAACATGCTTAACTTCTGCTCAATTTAGTTTGCTTGTCATATTTACAAGTTCCATGGTTAAGGGTGTCTAAGAGTCTAGCCTCGGTTTAACCGTAAATAGCTCTAGACCATGAACCGAACTTTGTTTACTAGTTTTTGTTAAATACTTGTTTAAACATGTTTAATGTTAGATTTAAGTCTATAAAATCATTTTTATAAGTTGTATGGTTATGGGTTTGTAGAATTTTACCTCGGTCTTAACCCGAAACAAGATCCGAACCAAAAACCGAATTTTTGGTTAAAGACTTTATTGTTAACTTTTTTGTTGTAAAACTTAAGTATTTTCATTTGTACATTATTATACAAGTTCTTTGATATTTAGGCATGTGGAAACCATCTATGAACTTATTGTGAGATGGATACCGAACCAAACCGAAATAAACCGATTTTCACTCGCTTAAGACACACAAGTGTGTTTTTATCTATCAAGACTTGTATATTTCTTTAATAATAGTTTACAAACTGATTTTAATTATTTTCTTAAGTACTTGGAAATGTTGGGTCCAACTTGATCTAATAACAAAGTTGGGACCGACAAAACCGAACAGTCGCTTAACGTATGATGTTAGTTCTAAAACAAAAGAACTACATACTTGGTTAAGTATTATTGGATTTTTATGAGTTATCTCATAACATTTAATATTTTGGAAAGTTGACTTTGGGTTTGACCAATTATCAAGACCCGAACCAACAATCCGAACACTCGTTAAAACCCGTTTTAGTATCTTTATTTTAAAAGGACTTGCATTCTTGCATTTTTACCCACCTTATTACTTAACATAGGTTGAGTAAATATTAAGGTTAGATACTTTAACCCGGTTTCGAGCAAACTTACATTTTTAAAGGACTATTGTTATAATTTCTTAAATAATTACATTTTAAACCTTGAACTTTAATTATTTACATTTCTCAACATTTATTTTATTTAAATACCTTCAAGACAACCTTTTAATACAAGACTTTCTTTTATCTAGGTTTTGCTCGTTAAACTCGTCGTTCAGGTTAACCTCCAATTTACCGACCATTCAAGTTTATTACTTGAACGTGAGTACTTTCATACCCCGTTTTTCATCTTTAGTTTTGGGGTAACATTTCATACTTATTTAACTTAAATGCTTTATACTTGAGTCGTAAACCACAAACGTTATTGTATACTTTACTTAAATATTTGCTCGATTTGGTGTTCTATGCTTACATGATTATATGCATATGTGTTTACCGCTTTCGGTTGCTTGATCTATAAATCCTAGACTATTTGGCATCCCCTTATAGCAAGGTGTCGTTAATGTATTCGTAATAACGATAACTATTAAATCCTAGTCTATTTGGCATCCCCTTATAGCAAGGTGTCACTAACTAATTATTATTAGTGATCTCTTTTTATCCAAATTTATTGTTATTATTTATTGTTTCATATGCAAGATTGTGGCTTTTCTTATTATCTACTTATATGCTCAAAACTATGAATTGCTCACCAACCTTTGTGTTGATAAATTTTATTTTATGAAATGTTACAGGTTTGCATTTAGGTTGATTATGGCATGGGGAGAAAATGTCATCAAGACCTTTAGGATATTAGCAAAATGAACAATATATGATTTGCTATATTTTGTTATAATTGTCGTGTGAACAAGTATGTTTATGTGACATTTGATGATGAAATGTGTTTGTTAAATATTGTCGCTTTAAATAGTGTCATGCGCTTATGGGCAATCCGTCGCATTCCCGGCATGTTCCGCCGCATTTGGCCGGGGTGTGACAATATCCTACTTGAGCATGTGTTCGTGTTTGCGTTTTCGAAATCAACCAACCATCCAATCACTCAATCAATCATGTAAGCATGTAACAAACATAGATGAAGGCCTTGCCCCATAAGCATATTATCAGTAAAAATCAGTTTTTGGTTCGTTTTTGGTTTGTTTTCGATCGTTTAAGCCCCGAACTCGTCTTTCTTCCATCCGAATGGCTTTCAAAACTCTTCTCTTAGCCCGAGATATGCGAGTTTTAATATTGTAGGTCTTTCGCGGACTGTTTTATCATATTTTAATGCATGATCTAATATCTAGGCTAGGATGGGTTATATTTTTTTTCTTTCATAGTTTGAACTTTGAACCCTAGGTTTGAACTTTGATCTAATTATAATTAAGTCCCTCTTAGTTTATAAAGGGTTAAATTATACCCGAAGTGTTGATGGGTGTTACATGGGGCACGACTCCCCGACTAGTATGATTTTAGAAAAACAAGCACATCGTGGACACTTATATGTCGAGGCCCACCCGAAGAATATGCATGAACTAACCAGATACCAACATGTTTTAGCATACCTAAGGGCCAACATGCTTTAACATCTACCATCGAGCATTTATCGATGACCATAATTAAAGTGATCTTTCATGTCAGTTGGTTTTCTTTGTTTGTATGTAAAGGAATGAGCAGAGTTGAAAAAAGACCGTGTTAAATGGTTCATATCACTTGATAGAAATTCAAATGATGGTCCAAAAGAGATTCCCGTCACTTAATTCAACATACAATGTTCCAAAAGTGATTTTTGTTTCTTGATAAAATTCTCAAATATGTAATACATAATAAAGTATTGTGTGATACAAGTTTCGAACACATTACCCATGTGTCAAACTAAATATGTTTACCAACTCCACTTAAGTGGTAATTGTGTTGGATTTATTGACTTATAAATGATATATTGTTAAGTCACTTATAATTAATACTAGCAAATCATTAAACATTTAGTCAATATCCAATGGCGCATTCAAAGAGTTTTTAGAGATTTATAAATTATAAAATTTTGTTTATCATTATTTATATCTTAGGAATCCATAAGGTATGTTATCATGTATATTATTAAATTTTATTTTATTTTTTTGTTATTTTTAACCACCTGTGTATCACATGGATTCTATACTGGTTTAACCCAGAATCAATAATATGTTAGGTAATAAGTAACATGTAAAAAAACATAATAAGCACTGTCATCGTCTTCTGATATTTTAAAGGGCTTCTCGCCCGAGTCTTGTGGGTCATATATATTATTTAGGATAATGAAGGCAAGGATAATTCAAATCTACATATTCAAATAGTGAAATTCAGAAGGGAAAATTCTCAAAATAGCCTAAATGAGAAGAGTCCTAAAATAGCCCAAATTTCAAAATTTCCAAGTATAATCCGACCAAAACCATCTCCGTCATGACATTTGATTTCCCGCCGATGGTTTTCGTCTACAAATGAAGTTATGCCGTGTGTAAAGGTTCTGACGCAAACTGATGGTTTTCACATGAAATCCGTCTAGACCGGTAATTTTGGAATGAAAATCATCTTCACGAAAACCATCTCCAAAAATCAAAAAATCCATGTTTTTTTAAATTCATCTGAGCAGATGAATTTTATGTGAATTTCGTCTTCGGGGACGATTTAAAAAAAATACACCACCACCACCACCATCATCATGATCTCTAATTTCTGGCCACCGGCACCACCACCACCACCATTATCATGAAATCAACAACCCTAATTCTCTCTCCTCAACTAACCATCTCTCTCTCTCACTCACACAATATTTACACTTCACCCATGCCACCTTTCATGGCTGAAACACAACCCGAACGCCACCTTGAACACGATGGTGATTCCGGCATTTAAACAACAAAACGCCAAAGAAACATTAATATTAACGAACAACAAGGCACAATCCAAGAGTTACTAGATTTTAGGAAGCCCGCCCGGAGCTGCGGCGAGTGAGACGCCGGAGATGGTTGGGACGAAATCGATAAGCATCTTGCCGAAGCTCACGATTAAGCCGGTGTCGGGGGTGGTGAGTCCTCCATTGGTGGCGGCCATTGATGGATGAATGAATAAGTTGCAGAGAGTTAGGTGTTGTTTTTTTTAAAGGTAAAATGTATGTAGTTTGCAGCCCACATCTGCAGGCAACTGCATCAGAAGAGGTGGACCAAACCTCTACAGTCTGCAAGAAAAAAAGACTGTTTGTTTTTTAATCTCTGCAAACTGCTAAAATATCAATCGAACAAAAATCTAATAATTGAACAAAAAGTTGTTTGTATACTCTGACCCTCTTAGAAATTGGCTCCAAATGATGTGCGTTGAACAGGGGTTACGAGGGTCTTTGTTGTTGCCTTGTTGGAATCCAGGCATAAACAAATAAATAACAATGCATTTAAAACTAATACATATATAATAATAAACTATGTGAAGGCCTGGTTTTTTTATAAATGAAAACGTATAGGCAGAACACATGCCTTTATTTAAGTTCTCATACAAAACTTATGTTTTTACAAATGAAAACATGGCAGAACACGTGTCTTTATACAAAACTTTTGACTCAAGACAAATTTACATAGTTGTTTATTTCCTTTTCTTCCATTGCTTCACACCATATCTCATTGCCCTTAGGGGGTGTTTGGTAGAGAGATTTGAGGGTGGAGAATTAGGTTTCTCTTGTTTGGGAGAATTGGGCGGAGAATTGGTTTTCTCTGAGAATTGGGTGTAGGCAAAAAGTAGAGAAATCCAATTCTCTCCATTTGGAAGAGAAATGGAATTCTCTCTGCTTCTAAATCGCGTCTCTGCTCTACTCCGTTCGCGTATGATGAAGATGATGCTCCGACCGGCGATGGTGATGATGATGCCGACGTCCGGCACGGCGGCCGACGCCGCAGCCACGTCCGTTCGCGTCTCTGAGCCAAAACGAAACCCTAAATCGCGAGGCGGTGTTGCGAGGCGGAACCCTAAATCGCGGTGTTGATGTTGCGCGGCGATGATGATGACGCTCTACTCCGTTCGCGGTGTTGCGACGCGTCTCTGAGCCACCATTTCTCCACCATGATGATGCCGAGGCGGAACCCTAATCACGTCTCTGCTCCCGTTTCTCCACCCATTTCTCTATTGTACCAAACAAAGGAAATGATTGTCAATTCTCCACCCATTTCTATTTCTCTCCAATTCCATTTCTCTCCCATTTCTATTTCCATTTCTTCCCATTCTTTTTCTCTGTACCAAACACCCCCTTAGATCTTATGCTTTTTCTAATGTCAAATTGTGGCTACACCTGGTGAATGCAAAAGCATGTCTTTCTCATATCTGCAACTCAATTACTTTGTTTTTCTTCAACAATAAAGACATGTCTCCTATTAGAAACTAGCCTGAATTGACCAAAGTAAAGATTACATACATACCTTTGACTATGAAATAGGAACCTTGTGATATGATTTTTACTCTTGAATTATGGCGGTAAAGACTCTAGAAGCTGAAAATCATCTTTTAAAACATCCATAGAATGCCTTCGGTAGAAAATGCCCTTAAAATCACTCCAAATAAGAAGACGTTATTGTGTTGCAACTTGCAAATGTTAGAATACTAGTGGGTTGTCCCACCGCATTGCGGCGGGGTTTTGATGATGATTACGATACATCATACGTTTGTGTCGTACATTATTTTTGCGAAATACAATCACAAAGTATTATTCAAGCTCCCATGATGACAGTCTACCTGGATCTATCACTTTAAACAGCCTGCCTATGACAACATCATATATCAGTCCTCGTCGGGGCGGGATATTACAGCTCTTCCCTGTTCACTTGATCAAGCTTTGATAGAGCAACATTTGGTATCTCGTTAACTTGGAAGTAAGCATCATCGAAGAAAAACTATCCTTCATGACATCTGCGATTAAAGTGATCACATAACCAAAACATTAGTCCCACATCACGAAACCAAAACATTAGTTCCATATACACTTCATGAACCATAATATAAATTGTCTTACTACTGTTTATGATTTATTGACCAAAAAGTTCAAACCTAGGTAACATAAATCCTATATTATTTAACAACATAAAACTACCTGACTATCAGAAATCTTTTTAGAAATAAAAAGTCTCTACTTTGAGATTTTAAAAGCATTGATTTTAGTCAACAACCATAGACATGTCTTAACCTTTCTTTTAGTTCATGGGAAAGAGATGTTGATGAGAGGTTGGGTGTTGTGGTGTATATCTTACTATTAACCCAAGAGTTACTAGATTTCTTCACAAGTCTTTCTTCTGATACATGTCTTGTTTTCAACCCACAACCCGAACCCAACCTGGATAACGATAACAATAACAATAATATGTTATCTAACATGAAGGAAGAATTAGTTGATGATGAAGATAAGAAAGAAAGGATTATTAGACACCTTATTGAAGCTTCTGACGATGAGTTGGGAACCTAGTAGGGTTGAAGGTGGTGCTGACGTGGCAGGTGGAGGTGATGATGACGGGCAGGAGGTGGTCATGGTGAATATTATTCTTTAGTGGTGGTGGCCGGAAAGTGGTGGTGATGGTAGTGTCGGTAGCCGGAAAGTGGAGATCATGATGGTGGTGGGGGTGCATGTTTTTTTGAAAATCGTCTCCGAAGACGAAATTCATTTGAAATTCATCGTCTCAGAAGAATTTCCAAAAAACATGGATTTCGATGATTTTTGGAGATGGTTTTTGTGAAGATGATTTTCATTCCAGAATTATCGGTTCAGACGGATTTATGTGAAAACCATCGGTCTGCGTCAAAATCTTTGCACGTAGCATGGTTTCATTTGTAGACAAAAACCATCGGCGGTAATCCAAATGTCACGGCGAAGATGGTTTCGGTTGGATTATTTTTAGAAACTTATTAAATTTTAGACTATTTTAGGACACTCCCTTTTCATTTGGACTATTTTTGAAATTTTCTCAAAAACCTAGTGGGTGGGTTGTATATTATTTAGATGATGATACGACCTAATATGTTGGGTGGGATGTATCCAAAATTTTAATTGTTTACTTGCTTCTAGAAATTTGGTATGGTCAATTAATAGTCTTTGAAACCAATTTTCAAAATCTTTTACAATTTTTCCCTTCATCGTCAAATTTGGATGCCCTTATGCTGTTTGTCACATGTAACGTGCCCAAATTCTAATTTCAATCTATTTTTTCAACCAAATAATAATAATAATAATAATAATAATAATAATAATAATCTTATATGCCTTGTTGGCTTCCAGGTCCCAGTCGTGAAAATTGCAGGACCACATCCTGCGAAACGCTGGTGTTATGGGGGTAGATCCTGACTACTCTTTTGCACTTGGTAATATTGGAACAACTCTCCCGGACCTTGATCTAGGCGGTTTTACTGATAAGAAGACCGCCCCCAAGAAACTTCAACAAACCTTGGCGAGTGCTCTTTATGGTAAACACGTACATGATTTGGAGGAGCGATTCGATATGACCCCGAGATAAAAGGCCGTTTTAGCTTGTCTCAAAGGGGCTCATGCCCAGGATTTTTTGACTGTTGTGCCCACTGAAGGTCTTGGGCAATGGATGTCGGCAATTGAATACAAAGCCATCCTTAAATACCGGCTTATGTTTCTTCTTTTCCCTCCAGATGAATCATGCCCCATTTGTAAAAAAGTTTGTTTGGATCGACTTGGTGAGCATGCCCTCCACTGTAAGGAATTGCCGGGATTGAAATATCGTCATGACTGGGTTAGAGATGTCTTATGGGATGTGCTTAGGCGTGCCGGGATCTCAGCCAAGAAAGAGGCACCAGTTAACTTTCTGACTGATCCGCGAGAGGGAGGAGCTACCCAGCGTCCTGCGGATGTTCTTCTGTTTGGCTGGACAGGGGGTAAGCATGCATGTGTTGACCTCACTGGGGTGTCCCCGTTGGTGGGGCTGAGAAACAGTGGCTTCGTACCGGGACATGCGGTTTTGAGAGCGGAATCTAGGAAGGTTGCTAAGCATGAGGCAGCGTGTTTGGAGAATCAGCACGTGTTCATTCCATTTGCCTTCGACACATTTGGATCTCTAGCTCCCGAGGCGGTTCGCTTCTAGGAGCGGGTGCAGAAGGTGGTCCACAGTGACTCGTAGAGCCCGAGGAACCAAGGATTTATATTTAGTAGAATAGGCTTGCGATTCAAAAGGGGATATCGGCACAGCTAGTTGCTCGCTTACCCATTATCCAGATGTAGTTCGGTTTGTGTTATATATAATAACTTTTTCTTGTTTAAAAAAAACTTATATTTTTATTTGAAAAAAAGTATTAAGAAACTTTTCATAATTTTTTTCTAATAAAATATAAATTGGTAGTCTAACATTGATGATTAAGAAAAATGTAACTTTTATTTTTTTAGAAAAGTTAATCTTCCATCCTATCAATTTTCTAATATAGTCATTGTCACCTGTTTCTTCTAATAGATTTATAAACATTAGTGTAATCATTAAAATAACATTTAGGTTGGTCTTTACGGTGAGGGTCATCGACCCTTTTCACGGTGTCACGTGAGCATTGGGGGCATCAAAGCCCCAACCTATAATGTCCCTCCTTAATGATAGGTATCGAAGCCCTTTAAGCTTTTGTTTTTGTTTATAAAACAAAAAAAACCAACACAGTAATTTAAATACAAGCTAAATTAAAAAATAAAAACATATTATATAACCAAAGAAATACAAATAAAAAACACACAAACATACAACTAATATTCGTCACCGTCCTCGTCCTCGTTTGCATATTTGGTCATTGTCTTTGCTTTTTTTTCTCCAAAAATTCTCGCGTGACCGGATCTAAATGCGATAGATCATTCGCGAGGAGCTCGAAATCTTTTTCACGTTATCGCACCAAGTGAACTTTTTTTCTTTCTTCATGCATCGCTTTGTATTCCGTATGCATCACTTTTCTTTCTTCATGCATTCTCGTGAGTTCATCTAGCCCACCACAATTTAGCTGGATCCCACAGGTTCGGGTTTGGGTTCAGGTTTGAGCTCGAGCTTGTGTCGGGTTTGGGTTTGGGTTTGAGCTCGGATCCATGGTTGTGGAAATTTGAGAGTTGTAGAGTGAAATTTGAGAGTTGTTTGAGTAAATTTGAATTTATATAGATAATGATTATATTATTTTTTTTTATTTTAACGGTAATATATCCTTTGAGAGAGAGGCCCACCTTCTTATCACCTCATCCGCACCCATAGTCCGAAAGCAGCCCCACCCCTTGACGGTGTATGGCGCCCACAGCAGCTGGTCTTATGGTGGTGTAAATGTATATTGGAAAATAGTAGCCATTTTGGGTAAATAAAGTGTAACATCCCAAAATTTCAATAATAATATTTTAATATATTATTTGTTTTAACGGAAGATAATTTACCCGAGTTAGTAAATAATAAAATAATGCGAAAGAGGGAGAGATAAATAGGCTAATTAGATGGATTAAATCATGGACTGAAGGAAAGATGGGCCTTAGGTCCATGGGCTTAAAGGAGTATAAATACCCCTTAAAGCCTAAATCTTTCCATTTCCGTCCATTTTATTCTCTCTACACCTTAAAAACGCACACTTAAGCCATAAACACCTCCCATAGCCGCCGGCCATTATCCAAACCCTAAACCGATCTTAGTAACGTTAGATCTTTGATCATACAAGCAAGATAACAAGTCCTCGATCACGTATCAAGCTAGCCGCGACCTAATAACCGTATAAAGGTATGTTCTTTAACCTTAAAGGTTACATTTTTATGAACGGGTTGCCTTGAAACTTAACACTAGAGTAGATCGGGTCTAGATACATCATAAAAATGCATACTTGATGATTAAAACGGACTTAATAGACATATGGTTATATACGGCTCATAGATGAACCCTAGATCTAGCCTAGAACGTCTTAAAGGTATAAGGTCTAAGCTTTATGCCTAAAACGAGATAGATCTTGAATCCGTGATAGTAATGGGTGTGGAACGGGTATGACTAATGATGATTACGGGTTAAAAGTTCATGGATTGAACCATAAAATGGTTAACTGGGCTAGGTGAAAGTCACAAAAATGGAGAGATGAGCTGAACACACCTCACCTGAGGGTTTTCAGCCAGAACTGGGTGTTCTCGGCCAGGACTGAGGGTTCTCGGCCAACCCGTGTTCTCGGCCAAGTATGAGATTTCGGTCAACATATGTTTTCGGTCAACGTGTGTTTTCGGTCAACATGTGTTTTCGGTCAACATGGTTTTCAGTCATGAGATCTCTGCCAAGGGTTCTCGGCTGATCTGTTCTCTGTTTGGTTTGGGCCTAGACCCATTTGGGCCCAGATGAACAGTTGGACTGACTTAATTAAGCCCATAAGATGCTAAGCCCAACTTAGAAAATAACTTAAAATGTAATGGAAAATGTGTTAAGACAGTTAATGGAAATAAAATTTTTCCAAGCTGACCTGGCAGCTCGACCCCAGCCAAGGGCTCTGCCCCTTGGACCCTTCTAGGGGCTGCCGCCCCTAGAACCCCCCTGCCAGGGGCGCTGCCCCCGGACCCCTATTCGTTGTGGGTTATATAAAGATAGAAATACGATATGAGTAACAATAGTTAATTGATACATGTACATATTATACAGTTAGCCGTGCACAGCTCAAGAAAGGGATTACCATAAACGGGGAACGTAACCGACTTCAGGTGAGTTTCTAGCCCCATTTCATTGTTATGTTTTCGGGGCTGTGTGCATACTCGATGTGATAGTTAATACACTTACCTTAAATGGTAAGTGTATGCCATGTATGATTTATGTGATAGATATTATGTTATGATTGTGAATGAAAGCTTGTCAATACGTGAACGATTTTCGGATATTGCACGTGTTGACAAGGGAGGTATGTACATGAAAGATGAATGTGTATGATATAAAAATATGTACGATATATGAGTATGGAATGATGAATAAAGAAAGTATATGTATGAGTATGTAAAGATAGTATGAACGAAGAAGTAGAAAGAGGGATCAGACCCTAATAATATCTGAGATAGAGAAGACGGGATCAGACCTGATATAATATCTGAGATAGAGAAGTAAAAAAGGGATCAGACCCTAATAATATCTGAGAGACAAGAAAGGGATCAGACCCTAATAATATCTGAGATAGACAAAGGAAAGAGGGATCAGACCCTAATAATATATAGATAGAAAAAGAAGGGATCAGACCCTAATAATATCTGAGATAGAATAGACAGTAAATATATAAAGTATGAACTTAATAAAGTATGTACATATGCATGAAAGTATGATATGTATGAACTTAATAAAGTATGTACGTATGTATGAAAGTATGATATATAAGTAAATTAGTATAGTAATTATCATGTATCTCCGGATGCATGATTGAAGGTAAGTGAATGTTTGTATGATGTATGATTAACTAGAACTCACTCAGCGTAGCTAACTTTTAGTATGCACGCAGATGAGTAGGATGCGACAGTTGGCGTGAGCGTGACACATGGCAGAAGAATAAAAGCCTGGCATCTGAAGATCTGCTATGTTTTATAAGTTATGTTTTGATTTTGAAAAGACAAGAAGAATGTTTTAAGACATGTTTATGATTTGATATTTAATGTTTTATGAAAGTTTTATATTCCGCATAAAGTTTTTAATTAACTCTGATTTTAGGCCTGCGTTTATGAGTAAATCCGACGTCCAATGTGAGGCACCGGTAACGGGGCCTTACAAGTTGGTATCAGAGCAAAGTTCGAGAGATTTAAGCATCCTACATGCTTAGACTCGAACAGAGAATGGGATTTAAGTAAGAAAAGAAAGAAGATGCCAGTCCAAGAATGCCGTGTGTCGCTCAAGTAAGCTCAGTAAAGGTAAGATGTATGATTAAATGATGTATGTTAAATGATAAAGAAAGGATATGTGAACGATAGGGATAGGGTTAATTGATTGTTTTGATTGACTAACTGTTTAAGTAGAACCAGCACAAATAGACTCATAAAGGGAAGTGTATATGACACGGAAAGTAACGTGATCAGCTAATCACAGCTGGCCACTGTTATTACCTGTTAGCCTTACTATCATTGTACTAAACAGTTCCTTGAATGATGACGTTTGTGTTTTCCCTTTTTAGAATACGATGGCTGGAACGGAAGGAAATGTAGGAGCTGGATGTCGCACTGGACGTCGCGGCAGGCCTGGTCGTATCCAACGACCTTCGGTTGAGACAGCTTCCAACACCAGAGATGAAGGGAGTGCAGCTGGAGGAGGTCCGGTCAACAATGAAGGGGTTCAACTGGATCCCGCAATTCAAGCAGCTATTGTTCAAGCTGTAGCCACCGCTGTGAAGAATATTACTCCTGGAGGGTCTGCTGGAATTCGGGAAAGAACTGCTGAAGGGGCAGGGGGTGATGGTGAGAGAAATGAGGAAGAAGAGAGGGAGGCCTCGAGTGGATTTAGGTCTGTGAAAGCCGGTGTCAAAAAACGAGGCCGAGGTGGGTGCAACTATAAGTCCTTCAAGGGATGTGACTCGCCGAAGCTGACTGGTTTGGGAAACGCAATCGCTACTCTCCAATGGATAACCGCTATGGATAAAATTATCCGAATCAGCGAGTGTCGCCCTGACCAAGCTGTCGGTTACGCCATCCAATCGTTTGAAGAGGAGGTGATGTATTGGTGGGAAATTGTGGAGCAGAGGAAGACTCGGGAGGAGATTAAGGCCATGAAGTGGGAGGATCTGAAAGAACTGGTTATGAAGAAATTCTGTGCTGACGCCGAGGTTGAGAGGGCGGGGATGAAATTCCTGAACTTGAAAGCTGGAGCGATGACTCATCGTGAGTACACCACCGAGTTCAACAGAATTTCTAGTTTGGTACCCGATATGGTCAACACTGAGGCAAAAAGGATCAAGGGTTATGTGAGAGGATTGCCACAAAAAGTCTGCATGTTAGTCAGGACAAGTAAACCTGCTACCTTTGACTCTGCTGTCGAGCTTGCAGAGATGGTTTATGCAGATCTGGTTGCGGATGATATTGTGGTGGAAGAAGAGAAGAAGGATAAGAAGTGGGTTGCTCCTGTTAAACGACCCGGTACCCAGTTGTGGAACTCTAAGGATAAGAAGCAGAAAGTGTGGGAGAAGAGGTCGTGCAAGACGTGTGGCAAGATGCATGGTGGTGAGTGTAAGTGGGGTAAAGGATCGGATGTTTGTTATAAGTGTGGTAAGGCTTATTTAACGTTGTCTAATTTGTTGATTATGAACATGTATTTTAACAAAAAATTGATTTTCAATGTTTATCTTCGTATTTCTTTTATCCACTTATCCATTTTGATAATTTTTCTTATACTTGAACTTGAATACTATATTATCTACCCTTTCAATACTGATTTAGATGCTTTCTTTGCTTACCAACACTTGAAATATTTAACCTTTCCATGGATGTTTAAGCGGTCTCTAGCCTTCTATGCCGACCAATCTAGAGCAAATTTTGAAGCAGGATTCTTTATCTTTTTTTTTCTTGAAAGGCTAGTATTATGAAATAAAAACAACTGGGCATATTGCAAGTCGCAAAAGCCCAAACATACAAGGAAAAGAAAGAGAACCGAACAAACAAAGTCAAACAAACTATAAAGAAAAATTAACATAATTAAACCTGATGTTCCAATACTTCTTGATGCTAACAAATTAATCTAGAAAATTTCAAAACTTGAAAATTGCAACTTGATTTTAGATTGAACATGGCATTAAGCACATGCATTGTCCTGAAAAGATGTAAGGTTTATTCTTAAACGTATCATATTTTTTGTTCTAGTTTAGTATTTTGAGTTTTTGAAAATGATTTTACAATTTGATCAAACAACCCTTTTTATCTATATAAAACCTACAGTTTTACCCATTTTCTCGTTATAACTAGAATGGTCAATATTATAATTGTAACTGTAATTATTTACTATTATTGTTATTACTGTCGTAACCACTGCTATTATCATTCGAGAACATCTGTTGTAAAGCTCCGACAAAATTCCTAAAGAAATTGAAAAGTAAAAGGAGAAAATTCCTTTGGGGAGGCTCAGAAGATAAGGACAAGGTTAGTTGGGTGGCCTGGAACACGATTATTCTTGATAAAGAACGTGGCGGTCTCGGTGTTGGCAGTTTACGGGCTGCTAACATGGCTTTGCTAGCCAAATGGTTGTCGCTTTTTAAAAATGGGAATGTCTCGTTGCTGATAAAAGTGATCTCTTCAGTGCATCGTGGATCTCGTAAATGGGACTCATTCCCTTTTAAAACCTCTATAAGTGGCGCGTGGAAAAACATTGGATCTAATGGTAATTTGGTTTGCGAACCAAATACGAAGATCCTGAACATATTCATGCCTCGGATTGGGAAGGGTGATAAATCTCTTTTTTGGCTGGATTGTTGGGCTGGTGATTTTCCTTTTAAAACTCGATTTCCTTCCATCTTTGCTTTAGAGCTTCATAAAGACATTAAAATAATAGATTGTTATGAACGACACAATAAGGGGCTGGTTTGGAACTGGAGATGGCGTAGGCCTCCATCTTCAGCTCAACAACTTGCTGAACCACAAAATTGTATTTCTTTGATTTCAAACGTCCAGATTAACATTAATTCTGATACTTGGTTGTGGAAGGGTAAGGATGATGAGGCTGCTCTTTTTTTTGCCAAAATACATAAGGTGGGAAATTGATAACTTTAATCACCCCGTTTCTAATTTTAGAATCTGGTTGAAAGGGGTACCCATAAAGGTGAACTGCTTCATTTGGAGATTGCTACTCGATCGGATTGCGACAAAATGGGCGCTTACAGTTAGAGGAATTGTTATGGAAGACTTATGTTGTGTGTTATGTAGAAATCATGTTGAAACTTCACAACATTTATTTGTACGCTGTAGTGTATCCAAAGGCGTGTGGACTATTGTGAAAGATTGGGTCAATTTGCCTTTTAAAGTTAATTTCAGTTTAGTGGAGGAGCTCCTAGCCTACCTTAACATTTATGTCAGTAACTTGGAACGCTCGTCACGCGATTCAAGGTGTCTTGGCGGTTTCTTGTTGGTTGCTTTGGAAAGCTAGGAACGATCTCATTTTCAAAAACGTGCCTTTCAGAATGTCCAAGTTGGTGATTGACATCAAATCCACTTCTTTCTTATGGTTTAAACATCGTTGCAAGCGTTCGGGCATTGAGTGGGAGAAATGGTGCAAATTCAACTTCGTGAATTTCCCTTTGTAATTGGTCTTGTTTCCTTTATTTTCCTTTGTTTGTACCTTTGGGCTTCTCGCTTCTTGCAAGTCGTCCATTTTTTATTTTTATAAAGTTGGCTTTTCAAAAAATAAAAAATAAAAAAATCTGTTGTGTGATGTTTATTGGTTAATACAGGTCAAGCCAAACTTGACACAACCAAGGAATTATTAGGGCTGACATATTGTGTATACCTACACGATAAGACACGAACACGAAATGTGTATACTTGTACACGACACGAAAAAATATTGTGTACATGTATGGTTGCATCCCAAACACGAACACAAACATGTTACTACCTGGTATACAAGATAATACATGATAAGAGATTACTAATTTACTAAGTAGGGTTAACGATGAGGCAAAAAGTTGTGACGACCGGAGGAAGCACCGGCGGCTAGGGGTTGATGGCCGGAGTTCAGAGGCGGTGTTGTGGCCAGAGTTCAAAAGCGGCACTGATGGCCGGAGTTCAGAGGTGGAGCTGTTGGCCGGAGAGGGAATGCCGGGAGTGGTGACGGCTAAGAAACTTAGAGTGCAAATGTTTTTGGAATTTAGGGTTAATGATAACTTTTATATATATATATATATATTGTTAGGGCATGAATTTTATGTTGAGGATCCTTAATCCTTAACTATCTTATGGATAGATTATCCTTGAGATATGTAACAGATTATAAAGGATCAATAATCCTCGGTGTTATTTGTTTACTAATGATTGCATTTAGTATGGTGATGTGTTAGACAGGTATAACAATTCTAAGACGTACTTCCATCAATTATCCTCATGGAGTCTCATCTAGCTGGAGTATGGATATAGGATCCTCATTCAACATAGCTATTAATGGACGATTTCATGTGAAGACGGATGTTTAAATATCAACAACGGCTCTTGGACTTATTCTCCCGCTTATCTCGCTATCGGATTTCTGTGGCACGTGGTCAATTAGCACGTTGGAAGAAGGTGGAAGACTAGAGAGATTATAGGAATAGTTGTTAGTTTGTTGTATTCATTTTTTATTTATATACGGAGTTGAGATCGACAGTAGAACACACATAATCTCACGTACTCTAGTGGTTAAGATATTTTGTACTCACATAGCATTAGTTGATCATCAACTCCACAACAATTGTAATCACCTTTGACCGTTAATAAACTTGACGGTGATAGTTTTCACCGTCCGGGGTTTTTTTTGTGCCGGAGATTACTATAATCACGTACCATCCAACCAAAGATTACCTTGTTAATCCTTGACCGAAGCGATTCGACCAAAGATTACCTCGTTAGTTTTTGACCAAAGTAAATATTATCGTAATTAAGGGTTTTTTCCCTCGTGATCAAATCCTTGTGTTCATCAAGATTTCGGTTATACATTCATTGTCATCGTGTTAGCACTATACCTCACTTTACAAATTTGGATACATTATCCTTAGCAGATTTTTATCCAAAACAATTTGGCGTCTACCGTGGGGCCATTGGTGCTATGATCCATATTGTCCCTATCATTCTCAACTTTTTCATACCCATATCACTATCAATGGCCTCTCAATCAACCTCTGCTTCGTCAACCATGTCGTCAACAGTTTCTCTCTCATCTAGAACTTTGCCACCGATGCCTCCGCCAATCACGGGAGCACAACGGATTGCTGCTGCTGGAAGCAAGACGCAACTACCAATCTTCCAGAGCTCAAAAGCCGCTGCTGCTACGTCGGTGGTTAATACTAACAGCGATGTTTCATCTATGTTTTCGCAGGTTAAAGCATACATGGAGCAGCAGAACAAGACCAACCAGAGGATCCTTCGCGAGATAGAAGATCTCAAGAAGAACAAGAGGCCAGCAGAGGATCTCACCCCCCTGATGCCCAAGATGCTGGATTTTACCAGTCCAGAATCCATGGCTCAGTTCTCACAAAGTTCATCAATCCTTCAACAGGGGTCCATGGGTCAACAGGTTCAAGGATCCTCGCTATTTCAGCCAGGATCATTGATCCTTCAACAGAGGTCCATGCGTCAACAGGCTCAAGGATTCTCGTTAGATCAGCCGAGGTCATCTAACTTCCAACAAGGATCCATGGGTCAGCAAACTCAAGGATTCTCATATTATCGACAAGGATCAGCCATCCCTCCACTAGGATCCACTGGGGTGTATCCTCAAGGATCCTACAGTACCCAGCCTCAAGGATCCTTCTACCCGAATCAAGGATCCTCAGGAGTCCAACATCAAAGATCCTCCGAAGTCCATGAAGGAGATATAATCCCCATGCAGACCATAGCCTCTGGAGGACCAACTCCTATTGCGGATTCTTCTTATCCCAACAACTCGTCCGGGATGCCGAGCTTCACCCAGCAAAGAGGTAACTTGTATGATCCTATGTCCTTATATACTAACTGTGGTTCCATGCAGGATACAGGTATCAACCAGACTATGGCCAAAGAGCTACAGAAGCTCAAGGATATGATATCCAGTGTTCCCGGGGTGATACGACCGATCCCCGAGATACCTGAGGGAAGCCACAAGTTATCCAGATTTGCTCCACCTATCTGTGATGCTGAAATCCCGAAGCGGTTCCAAACCCCCAACATGAAGACTTACGACGGAACCACTGATCCTGAAGAACATGTAGCACAATACAGAGAGAGGATGGAGATTAACCCTATCCCGGAGAGACTCAAGGAAGCTTGCTTATGCAAAGGATTCGGACCACACTGACAGGATCCGCATTGAAATGGCTGCTAAGTCTTCCTCCCTTTTCAATTACTTCTTTTGCGCACTTAGTTAACTTATTCAACAGTCAATTTTCCTGTAGCAGGAAATTTGTCAAGTTAACTAGTGATCTTTATCGAGTTGTCCAACCAAGTGATGAATCCCTTAGGGATTTTGTTACGATGTTCGGTAGGGAAGCTCTGGAAATTCCTAATATTGACATGGCTACTACTGTTGAGGCCTTCAAGATGGGACTTCAGAGGGGCTCCCCCTTTTATGATGATCTTGTGATGACTCCTTGCAGGTCTCTGGATGAAGTAAGGAACAGAGCACTAAGATTTATACTGCTGGAAGATGACAATAGGATCCAGGATCGTCTAGGGAATCAAACAAAACAAGAATTCCCTGACAAGAATAAAGGATCCTCCTACAGGAACAACAACACAAAGCCATATAACAAGTTCAACAACCAGAACGTACGAGCAGTTGAAGAAGGAGAGGATGATGAAGATTATCCATGCATCTCCGAGTATTGTTTCTCCGTAGATACCCATGGCTTGATTTGCGCCATGAAGGATCTAGGAGAGAAAGCAAGGTGGCCCCGAAAGAACGAGAAGACGACTGCCTTCAAAGACAAGTCTAAGTGGTGAGCCTTTCACGAAGACTTTGGCCACACAACAAACGAATGCATTGGCTTAAGGAGGGAAATTGGATACCTCCTGAGCAAGGGTCACTTTAAAGAACTCTTGGGAAGGAAAAAATCCAGGATCCTGAAGATCTTCCACAAAGCGACGCCGCCACCACCAGACGCTCATGTGATCAACTTTGTCTCCAGAGACTACGAAATGTTTCAAGATTCTTGTGCCATAGAAGAAAAGCCCACAAAAGAATTCGAGTTGGACGATGAAAGAAGACCGCTTATCCCCATTACTCGAGTGACTGATCGGAAAGTCTTCTTCGACTCAAAGATCCAGGATCCTCAGAAGGATGAGCTGGATGTCTGAATGGTGAATTTCATCTCTGGAGGTTCAGAAATTTGTGGAACTTCCTTCTCTGCAGTAAAAAGACTTGCCAAAGAAGTCAAGATGGATCATGGAGACCAACCGATAGTATCCACTACCTTAACAACAGACAAAAGGATCTTCTTCGACGAGGAAGACAAACTAAACATCCAGGATCCTCATCATGACGGTTTGATCATTACTTTATTTATCGCTAACCATTATGTACGCAGGATCCTAGTAGAGGGAGGGAGATCAGTCAACATTATCCAGCATGATGTCCTCAAAAAGATGAACATACCAGGCTCAGAATCATTCCTAGAACATCAGTGCTAGTCGGTTTCAGTGGTGAAACCAATAAGACATTGGGGGACATCAACCTCCCAATTTATATCGAATGGTTAAATTCATACCAGAAATTTTGTGTTATTGATAACCTTTCTTGTTGCAATGTTATTTTAGGTAGGCCCTGGCTGCATGGAATGAAGGCAATAGCCTCAATGTATCACCAATGCATCAAACTGCCTACCCCTTGGGGAGTTGTGAAGATAGTTGGTGACCAAGCGGAGGCCAAGAACTATTATTCTTCATCAATGAAGCCAACAGCCAAACAAACTATAGCCTAGAAACTACAGCAACATCCTAGGGACGTGCTGGAAGCTCGGGAGAAAGACCTTAAAGAAGTATCATTGGACCCTGAGGATCCAGAGATAAAAGTGTTCCTAGGATCCAGTATCCCTAGCAAAATCGAGGAGGATTTAGTATCCTTCTTGGGACAAAGAAAATCTACCTTCGCATTCAAGCACTCTGACATGACAGGTATTTCAAAAGATGTAATCATTCACAAACTAGGCCTTGATTTATCTGTTAAACCCGTCCATTAGAAGCGAAGAAAATTCGCTCCTGAGAGGAACAAGATCATACAAGAAGAAGTTGAAACACTTCTTAAGGCCGGTGTTTCGGTCAAAAATTGGCAAAGCAACTTTTGATCAAATTAGTGCGTTAGGTGAAGTGCTTGTTGATAATAAAATTGAACACAATGATATGATTACGAGGGAAAAAACCCTTGATCACAATAATCTTACGTCGGTCAAGAATTAGCTACGTAATCTTTGGTCGAATTGCTTCGGTCAAATATTAAGAACATAATTTTTGATCGGATTCGTATATGATTATGGTAATCTCCGACACAAAAAGCCCCCGGACGGTGAAAACTATCATCGTCGACTTTTTAATAACGAAAATAGGTGATTACAAGTGATGGAGCTGATAAGTGATCGAATGCTAAGTGTTACAAAGTGTGCTAGTAGCTATGTGAGTGAAAGTGTGTCTTCTAATGATATTATCCGCTCATATATATAATAAAAGATTACAAATACTATCCCGAGAAATCCGCCCTTGTCTTTAATAAAAACGTTTCTTGCTTTGATCTCGTGGTTTAATGGCTTTAAATGCGAGGTTATGTCTCTTAGCCGTTACTCCTCACGTCTTTGACTGATTCTTTAAGAAGTCACTTGTCAAACATAGTCCCATCTACTAAATAACTTCAAATATTCAAGGATAATACAACAGTTAGCAATTATCGGGGATACCGAATATTGAAAACCTGTTAGTAAATCCGGGATCCTTAAACATAGAAATGATTCCTGGCAATAATAGAGTTCTTCCACGTTCTTCAATGTTCATCCCACGTCTTTGACCGATTCTTTTGGGAGTTACTCATCAAATGTGGTCCCACACATGCTAATATTAACTATAAGTGCGAGATTTCAGCATAATAATCAATATTTGACCATTGACCATTACTTGGCCTTTAATCCTAGCGGTTATAACTCATTCCACACGTTTTATGTAACCACCAACCGTGTATTTCGCATGGATTAAATCAACAATTAATATCTGCAATTATAAATCAACACCAAGAGAGAATATCTATTTATTAGCATTAATACTCAGGATACTAAACTTATTCGAGAATCCTGAACATATTCGGGATCCTGAGCATATTCGGGATCCTGAGCATAGATCCGACTATAAAATTTGGGCCCTAAAAATTGTCCCCAAAATTTGACAGCTGTTTTTACCAATTTCAGCTGTTAAATTTTCTAATGATAAACTGTTATCAATGTAGCACCAAAATTTTATGTTTTAGCACCGACTAAAGTTGACATTATTACGAGAATAGATCAGTCCTTCGAAATCCCTGTTTATTAGAGAAAAAATTTTAAGTTTGTTAAAAATGAAAATTTTCTTAGTAATAGCTTAAGTTTTAGTCAATAAACCAATACCAAGTCATAAACTTCATCTTGTAAATAAGATAAGTAATACGAAATATAGAATATTCACAAATAAACCATACCAGAACCGTATATCAATTAACCTGGATAATGCCTAGGCCATCTTATTTTTGCAATAAGACCATTATTTAAGATGCTCCTCTAATCCCGGGGATATAGCGATAGAATTGTAATATCAGCATTATCCTGAAAATAATTTTAGAAATTCTGGCGACAAGGCCTAAATAAACTGGCGACAAGGCCCTTTAGAAGAGATGAAAAATCCCTTAAACCATTAGAAACAAATTTGCGACAAGGCCTTTTAGAAGAGATGAAAATCTCTTAAACCTTAGGAATGAACTGGCGACGAGGCCCTTTAGAAGAGATGAAAATATCCTAAGCCTTAGATTATGGTACGTCTACCATAAACTTGAGATTCAAACCAATAGCCGAGGATAACGAGGTAACAAGTCACTATATTTCATGTGCTGGCCCCGCCTCTCGAACTAAGGCCGAATAAACACGCGCTACAGGCGACTTTAAGAAGAGGTGAAAACCCCTTAAACCTCGAGATTCAAACCAATAGCCGAGGATAACGAGGTAAAAAGTCACTATATTTCATGTGCTGGCCCCGCCTCTCGAACTAAGGTCGAATAAACATGCGCTACAGGCGACTTTAAGAATAGGTGAAAACCCCTTAAACCTCGAGATTCAAACCAATAGCCGAGGATAACGAGGTAACAAGTCACTATATTTCATGTGTTGGCCCTACCTCTCGAACTAAGGCTGAATAAACGTGCGCTACAGGCGATCTTAAGAAGAGATGAAAATCCCTTAAACCTTAGAAGAGGTGAAAACCCCTTATACCTTAGGAATAAGCTGGCGACAAGGCCCTTTGGACTGTCGACGAAGGCCAAAGTTAACCTTATTCCATATATCTACAAAACAGTCAACTCTAAGTGAGGGGTGGGTGTTAGCCTTGCTAACACCCCTCCGATGCTTAAGTTAGTACTTTGTTTGAAGAATAATAATATAGAAAATATAAAAGTATAAATTTGAATACATACCTTGACTGTTAAGTATAACAGTTATCCTCGGGATAGAAGTCTTACATGAAATATTTTTTGAGGTGTATAGCATTCCAAGCCCTCGGTAGCAGGTCACCATCCAAAGTAGACAATCTGTATGCCCCCTTTCCTGCTTCTGACTCAATCAAGTAAGGACCTTCCCATTTTGGTGTGAGCTTTCCATCTGCATGATTTGTAGTATTCTGAAAAGCTTTTCGGAGAACCAAATCTCCTTCTTGAAATCTTCGAACTCTTATATTCTTGTTGTAAGACTTTGCTATCTTCTGTTGATAGGATGCCATTCTGATCTGTGCCAAATCCCGAAGTTCTTCTACCGCATCTAGATCTTCAAGTAGACTTCGAGTATTATCTTCGGGATTTTGATGACTGATTCTGGCTGTCGGGATAACCATCTCTGTAGGGATAACTGCTTCAGCTCCAATACTAATGAGAAAGGATTCTGACCAGTAGCATTCTTCGAAGTGGTTCTATCTGCCCAAAGAACAAAGGGTAGTTCCTCGGCCCACTTTCCTTTCTTGGACCCCAACTTTTTCTTCAAGTTATTGATAATGATTTTGTTGCATGATTCAGCCTGTCCATTAGCCTGAGGGTGGATAGGTGTTGACGTGATCATCTTGATTCCCCAACTGGCACATAAGTTAGTTGTTCTCTTGTCGATGAATTGCGAGCCATTGTCATACACTATCTATGCTGGAATCCCAAATCTTGTCAGGATATTGCGCTTGATGAATGAGATAACTTCTTTCTCTCTAACCTAAACAAAGTCTTCCGCTTCGATCCACTTCGAGAAATAATCCGTCATAGCCAACATAAACACTTTTCCTCCTGGGGCTCTTAGTAATTTCCCCACGATATCCATTCCCCACTTCATGAAAGGCCAAGGGGATATAATAGGATATAATGGTTATGCTGGCTGATGCAAAATGTTGCTATGTCTCTGGCATGCATCACATTTCTGAGAATACTTCATAGCATCCCTCTTCATCGTTGGCCAGAAATATCCCGTCCTCAGGATCTTGGAGAATAGTGCTCTGCCCCCAGTGTGATTCCCACAATCTCCATCATGGATATCCTGAAGAACTTCTTGAGCTTCTGCCTTCTCCAAGCACCTAAGATATGGTCCTGCAAGAGATTTTCTGTATAATATATTATTCATTATAGTATATGGGACTACCTTTGTGCGAAAAGCTCTTGGGTTTTGATCCTTGGGGATGACTCCATCCTGAAGATACTCCTTGATCGGGATAATCCAAGAACTTTCATTATCCTCACGATTCGTGACTCCCATATCTCTACCATCTTCTGATATCTCATTAACACCTTGTACTTCTATTGCTGGGCTCAGGATATGTATGATAGGGATCTTGACACCTTCTGGTATCCTGAAGGATGAAGCTAAATATGCTAGGGCATCTGCTTCAACATTTTCTTCTCTAGGTACCTATGAAACATCAAACATTTCGAAAAACTTTGCTAGATTTTTTACTAGCTCTAGATATTTCATTAGTCTTTCTCCTCTAACAGTATATGAACCATTAAAATGATTAGTTAATAATAAAGAATCAACATATACTTGAATAAACCTGATTTTCATGTCAATTGCTAGTTGTAATCCTGCTATCAAAGCTTCATATTCTGCCTCATTATTTGTGGCTTGAAATCCGCAGGATATGGATTGAGGTATAATGTCCCCCTGTGGCGATTTCAGCAGAATCCCGAGACCTGTTCTTCTAACATTTGAAGCACCATCAGTGTATAGAGTCCACTTATCTTTGGTTTCTTCAAGTTGTTGGACTTCCAAGTCTGCCTTTTCTTTAAGTTCACTAGTGAAATCTGCCACAAAGTCTGCTAATGTCTGGGATTTGATGGCAGTCCTAGGTTCATATGTTATATCATATGCACTTAGCTTCACAGCCCATTTTGCCATTCTACCTGACATTTCCGGTTTTCTCAAAACAGACTTAATAGGATAATTAGTTTTAACACATATAGGGTGAGTTTCAAAATAGTGTCTAAGTTTAGTAGATGCCATAATAAGTGCTAAAATTAATTTTTCAAGATAAGAATACCTGGTTTCAGCATCCAAAAGACTTTTACTTACATAATATATGGGATGTTGTTGACCTTCAAGATCCTTAGCCAAAACTGCACTTATAGCATTATTTGATACCGCTAGATATAGAGATAGGGATTCACCTTCCTCGGGTTTAACCAGTAGAGAAGCGGAAGAAAGATAAGCTTTTAAGGATGCTAAAGCTTCCTCATGCTTACTGGTCCACTCGAACCTTTTGTTCTTCCTCAGGATATCATAAAATTCTTTACACTTTTCTGAGGATTTCGATATGAATCTATTGAGTGCCGCTATCCTGCCGGTTAGCCTTTGAACATCCTTGACTGACGCTGGGGATTTCAGATTTAGGATAGCTTGTATATGCTCCGGACTTGCCTCTATCCCCCTTTTGGTGACCATGTAACCCTAGAATTTGCCAGACTTCACTCCGAAATGGCACTTTGAAGGATTCAATTTTGTAAGGCCCCGAACCCGGTAGCCCTACTTTAACGTCGGATTTACTCATAAACACAGTCCTTCAAATCAGAGTTTATTAAAACTTTTCGCGGAATATAAAACATCAATCATTTGTTACAAAACATTAAATCTTTTCTTTGATACCATAACACAAAACTTTATATTTAAAACATCTTTACGTCTTTCTTCAGATGCCAGCCGTTCAATCCATGCCGTGTGTCATCCTCATGCTAGCTCTATAATCAGCTCACCTGCGTGCATACTAAAAGTCAGCTACGCTGAGTGAGTTCTAGTTAATCGAACGCCATACAATACATACACATACATACATATCTGTAGATACATATCCATACTTCACTAGTTACCCTTCTGTTCTACATACATACTTGCTACCATACATACATACATATCTACAATCACTAACCTCAGTCTACCGAGAGTACGTTCATAGTTCACCGTCTATAGCTGTACTCAAGGTCGTGAACACGTACAAGGTTCGCAGTCCTTACCTATGTTCACCAATTATGGTACGTACAAGGATCGCGGTCCTTCCCTATACCATAGTACATCCACAACACGTACAAGGTTCACAGTCCTTCCCTATGTTGCAACCTAATTCATAGCACGTACGAGGTTCGCAGTCCTCCCCTATGCTACAAAATCAGCACGTATAAGGTTCACAGTCCTTTCCTATGCTGAAATACATCCACAACACGTACAAGGTTCGCAGTCCTTCCCTATGTTGCAACCTAATTCATAGCACGTACGAGGTTCGCAGTCCCCCCCCCTATGCTACAAATACAGCACGTATAAGGTTCACAGTCCTTTCCTATGCTGACGCCTATTTACATTACGTATAAGGTTCGCAGTCCTTATCTACGTTTACATATATCATCTACTTCACGTATAAGGCTCGCAGTCCTTAACTACGCCATTACCAGCCGAGTCTATGTCCGACAGAAGCTAGAGGGATTTGCCATCCTAACTTACTATGTCGAACGTAGAACTCACCTGCCATTCGTGTACCTATATACACATACTTACATTATAACATAAGAACACTTTAGGCATTCTTTACCTCATTCATTTAACAACCATACCCCTTGTCGTTACGTGCAATATCCGAAGATCGTTCACGCCCCGAAAAGTATTCATTTGAAATATTCATACATCTTCGATATATAATATTCGTACCTTTATTTTTAACCTGACAGTACGCGCAATATCCGAGATCGTTCGCGTACCGACAAACAATCATTCATATCTATCACACATATCACATATGACAGACACTTATCACTTAGGATAAATGTATTAATAACACATCGAGTATGCACACAGCCCCGAAAACATAACAAGGAATGGGGCTAGAAACTCACCTGAACACGGTTACGTTCACCGTTAATCGTAATCCCTTTCTTCAGCTGTGCACGGCTGACTGTATAACAAGTACACGTATCAAACAACTATCACTACTCATATCATCTTTCCAGTCTTAACTACTACCTACAACGAACGGGGGTCCGGGGGCAGCGCCCCTGGCAGCGGGGTCTAGGGGCGGCAGCCCCTAGCAGGGTCCAAGGGGCAGAGCCCCTGGCTGGGGTCGAGCTGGCTTTAGGCGAACTTGGCTTTAGGCGGAGTTAAACCTCAGGCGAACTTGGCTTTAGGCGAAGTTAAACCTCAGGCGAACTTAGCTTCAGGCGAAGTTAAACCTTAGGCGAACTTGGCTTCAGGCGAAGTTATCATCAGGCGAACTTAACTTTACAGCGAAGTTGCCATCAGGCAAACTTAGCTTGCAGGCGAAGTTCATCAGGCGAACTTAGCTTGCAGGCGAAGTTCGTCGCGTTGAAGGCGAAGTTGCCCAGATGAAGGCGAAGTTGCCTAGACAGCCGCTGTTCTGTTTCTTTCCAGCATTTTGAGCGATTTTAACACCCTTGCTATGGTTCAATATCACCCACTACGCTTCCCGACCATTTTCGGTCACTTAAACACTAAAAAGCTTGGATCTTTAAACTTCAAAGATCAAGAATCATACCTTTTTGGGCTTGTTTGGATCTCCTTTAACTTGTTAACGCAACTAGTCGCCCTCTCTCATTCTCGGATCAGTCCGATTCTTCCCTTGGCTCGGCCCGGTTCCGACGAAGTTAGTGTATGTGTGTGTGGAGTGTGCTTGGATAAAGATAGAATGAAGATATTTTGGGGTGTTAGGGTATTTATATCCCTGAGATCCCATGGACCTAAGGCCCATTCTCATTTAACCCATCCTAATTAATCCAAGTCCACAACCCACATCCATTACCCAACACTAGCCCGACCCATACCAACTCCTATTCTATTATTTATTTCCTGATAACCCGGGTAAACTTTCTCTCTATTATTAAGTAACATAATTAATATTACTTGGAAATTTCGGGATGTTACAAATTTCATGTTGTATTTGTCAAGGATATCAAATGCGGTCTTGAGATCTTGGAGGTGATCCTCGGCTTTCTTGGACTTCACCACTGTATCATCAATATAGACCTACATCGTGTCCCCCAGTTGCTCTTTGAACATCATGTTAACTAACCTCTGATAGGTCGCACCTGCATTTCTAAGTCCAAAGGGCATAGCAATATAACAATAAATACCTGTGGGAGTCATGAAAGCCGTATCTTCTTGATCTGAGGGCTCCATCTGGATTTGCTGAAATCCTGAGGATGCGTCCATAAATGTCAACATCTCGTGGTCGGCTGTAGCGTCTACCTTCGAATCAATGTGTGGTAGAAGGAATGGATCTTTAGGACAAGCCTTATTCAAGTCTGTGAAATCTACACAAACTCTCCATTTTCCATTCTTTTTCTGTACAACCACCACATTTGCTAACCATCTGGGATATTGAACTTCCCTGATCATTTTTGCCTTCGAGAGTCTTTCTACTTCTTCTTGAATAATTATGTTTCTTTCAGGTGCAAACTTTCTTCTGTCAAATCTTCATGTTTCCATGCAAATGTTGACAGCCTTGTCTTGAGGAAATCGAGCAGATCTGCTTCAATATCCTCAGGAATACTCGTTCCTATTAGCACTTTGACTTCAGGATCCTCGGGATAAAGAGGTACTTCTTTAATTTCTTTTTCCCTGGCCTCCATTACATCTCGTGCTGGCTTCTATAATTGCTACGCCTGCAGGGGTTTAGCAGTACCCTTCATGGAAGAGGTGTAGCAATTCTTCGCGTCTTGTTGGTCACTGATAATTTTGATAACTCCCCACGGACTTGGGAGTTTCACACATTGGTGATAAGTCGAGGGTACTGCTTTCATGTCGTGTATCCAGGGCATGCCTAATATAATATTGCAACAAGATAAACAGTCAATAACATAAAATTTTTGCATTTTATTTACCTCTTCGACATATATTGGGAGCTTAATCTCCCCAATAGTGTTCTTAGTTTCTCCACTGAATCCAACCAATACTGAGGAACTGGGGATGATCTCATCCTCAGGAATATTCATCTTTTTCAGCACGTCTAATTGAATAATGTTGACAGAGCTTCCGCTATCTATGAGGATCCTGCGAACATAATGGTTAGCCACATATAGAGTCATTACCAAACTATCATGATGAGGATCTTGAACATCGACTCTATCACTTTCATCGAAGGATATAATCCTCTCTTGAGTGAGAACAGATGTCTTTGTTGGCCTGTTAGCCACTTCTAACTTTCTTTGGTCAGCATTTCTCTTTGCAGTAGAATAGGAGGTTCCACAAATGTTGTATCCTCCGGATATGAACATGATTGTTCTTGCATCCTTTGGTGGAGGAGTCGGCTTTTCAGGAATTTTCTCGAGATCCTGCTCTCTTCCTTTCTTCTTGCCAAGTAGCTCTTTCAAGTGGCCTTTGCTGAGAAGATAGCTGATCTCCCTTCTGAGTGCAATGCAATCATCAGTCAAGTGTCCAAAGTCTTCGTGGAAGGCACACCATTTTGATTTGTCTTTCCAGGCTCCTGGTCTCTCCATTTTCCTTGGCCACCTGGCTTTCTCACCTAAATCCTGTATGGCACACAATAATCCACCAGAAAAACAATATTCAGAGATCTTAGGATATTCTTCATCATTTTCCTCATCTACTGCATTAATCCTGGGGTTATCAGGCTTGTAGTAAGGTTTTGCTCGATATGATTTTCCCGGGGATTCGGATTTCCTGTTCGTCTGATCATACTTCGGGATATCGACCTTAGAGTTTTTCTTGTCGTCTTCTAGCCTGATAAACCTCAGAGCTATGCTTCTTGCTTCGTCTAAGGACCTGCATGGAGTCATAACGAGATCATCATAGAAAGAGGAGCCTTTTTCTAACCCCAACTTGAGAACTTCCACTGCTGAAGCTGGGTTTAGATTCGGAATTTCCAGCGACTCCTTATTGAACCTGGTAATAAAATCTCTCAAGGATTCCCCAGGATTCTGGGTAACCCTATAAAGATCACCTGTCATTTTCTCAAAAGTTCAACTGCAAGAAAACTTTTTATTAAACATGTTAACCAAATGAGAAAAAGAATTGATAGTGTTAGGAGGAATACTCAGTAGCCATTTCATGGCTGCTCCGGTCAAGGTAGACCCAAATCCCTTGCAAAGACATGCTTCCTTGATTTCCATAGAGATTGGGTTGAACTCCATACGCTCTCTGTACTGTGCAACGTGTTCCTCGGGATCCGTTGAACCATTGTACAGTTTCATATTTTGGGTTTGAAACCGTTTTGGGATCTGTACGTCACCAATTGATGGTACAAATCGGGATATTCTGTGACTATCAGTGGGAACTTCAGCTATGGGACGGGTAACACCAGGAACATTTGATATCATGTCCTTAAGCTTTTGTAATTCTCGGGCTAAACTTGAACTTATGCCTACATCCTGCAAAAATCCTTGATTAGCATTAAAAGGAATTGTATTGAAAGTGTTACCCTGATTGATATTCTAAGGAACGGTTTGGGTGTTGTAGCTGGCATTCCCGAACATAGTATTTCCTGGAGTGACAAATGGAGTGGCCGAAGTGTTAGCCTGCATCGGGATGAAGTCTCCCTGGTGCACCTCGGAGGACCCTGCAATTGCTGAGTCTAAGCAAATGGCTGCTGAGGATTGAAAAACCCCGATGGAGGTACTCATGAGAATCCTGCCTGTTGCGGAAATCCTAAGGATAGCACCTGCTGGTAAGGACTTGAGGATCCTCCCTGCTGCGACAATCCTGAGGATCCTTCATGTTGAAACGGCCCAGCAAAGGATGCATGCAAGTATCCTCGGGATCCAGATGAGTACAATCCCGCAGACCCTACGTGCTGGAAGAGCTAGGATCTAGGGTTGTACGCGTGGTTGACTCCGGACGCACCAATCTTGAGGATCCTGGAGGAGTGAAATCCAGAGATCTTGGGATTAATGGCGTGAATTCTTCTGCCGGCTTCTTGGCTTTTCTGATATATTCCAGTTCCTTCACCAGCATCAGGTTGGTCTTGTTCTGGCGATCCATCTGTTCATGTAACCTATAAATAGACAAAAGTTCATTATTAGATACCATAACGGGATCCTGGGGAGATGGTCTCGATCCCGAAAATACTGGAGTAGCAGTTTTCTTCTGAATGTTGTCAGGTTTCTTCGAAATAACAGCAGCAGAAGGAGGAGGAGGCATGGAAGGTGTCCCAGAGGAATCTGAGGCTGCGGCAGAAGAAGAAACAATCTTTGGTTGGGAAGACATGTTGTGAATATTGAGAGTAGGGTTTCGTTTGAGAGTGAATAATGATCAAAGCACCGTTTTCCCCACGGTGGGCGCCAAATTTTTTCGGTCAAAAATTGGCAAAGCAACTTTTGATCAAATTAGTGTGTGAGGTGAAGTGCTTGTTGATAATAAGATTGAACACAACGATATGATTACGAGGGAAAAAACTCTTGATCACAATAATCTTACGTCGGTCAAGAATTAGCTACGTAATCTTTGGTCGAATTGCTTCGGTCAAAGATTAAGAACGTAATTTTTGGTCGGATTCGTAAATGATTATGGTAATCTCCGGCACAAAAAACCCCCGGACGGTGAAAACTATCACCGTAGACTTTATTAATAACGAAAATAGGTGATTACAAGTGGTGGAGCTGATAAGTGATCGAATGCTAAGTGTTACAAAGTATGCTAGTAGATATGTGAGTGAAAGTGTGTCTTCTAATGATGTTATCAGCTCATATATATAATAAAAGATTACAACTGCTATCCCGAGAAATCCGCCCTTGTATTTAATAAAAACGTTTCTTGCTTTGATCTCGTGGTTTAATGGCTTTAAATGCGAGGTTATGTCTCTTAGCCGTTACTCCTCACGTTTTTGACTGATTCTTTAAGAAGTCACTTGTCAAACATAGTCCCATCTGCGAAATAACTTCAAATATTCGAGGATAATACAACAGTTAGCAATTATCGAGGATACCGAATATTGAAAACCTGTTAGTAAATCCGGGATCCTTAAACATAGAAATGATTCCTGACAATAATAGAGTTCTTCCACATTCTTCAGTGTTCATCCCACGTCTTTGACCGATTCTTTTGGGAGTTACTCATCAAATGTGGTCCCACACATGCTAATATTAACTATAAGTGCGAGATTTCAGCATAATAATCAATATTTGACCATTGACCATTACTTGGCCTTTAATCCTAGCGGTTATAACTCATTCCACACGTTTTATGTAACCACCAACCGTGTATTTCGCATGGATTAAATCAACAATTAATATCTGCAATTATAAATCAACACCAAGAGAGAATATCTATTTATTAGCATTAATACTCAGGATACTAAACTTATTCGAGAATCCTGAACATATTCGAGATCCTGAGCATATTCGGGATCCTGAGCATAGATCCGACTATAAAATTTGGGCCCTAACAGCCGGTATGATCAGAGAGGTTCAGTATCCTCGATGGCTAGCTAATGTGGTCGTTGTTTCAAAGAAGAATGGAAAGTGTAGGGTGTGTGTCGATTTTACCGATTTAAACAAGGCATGCCCCAAGGATCCTTTCCCATTACCACATATAGATTCCATTGTGGATGCAACGGCAGGACATGAAATGCTTACCTTTATGGATGCTTCCTCTGGATTCCAACAAATTCAGATGGAACCTTCTAATCAAGAGGATACAACATTCATGACTCCTACCGGTATATACTGTTATACTGCTATGCCGTTTGGACTAAGAAATGCAGGGGCAACATACCAAAGACTAGTCAACATGATGTTCAAGAATCAGTTAGGTAAGACTATGGAGGTCTACATAGATGATATGGTGGTGAAGTCAAAGAGAGCTGAGGATCACCTCAGAGATCTTGAAGAAGCATTCAATATCCTCGACCAGTATAACAAGAAATTGAATCCGGCAAAATGCCACTTTGGTGTTAAGGCTTGAAAATTTTTGGAATATTGTGACTAAAAGAGGAATTGAAGCAAGCCCCGAGCAGATTGAAGCCATCCTCAGTTTAAAGTCTCCTGCAAACGCAAAAGATGTCCAAAGGCTCACAGGAAGAATAGCCGCTCTCAACAAGTTCATCTCAAGATCCTCCGAAAAGTGCAAGGACTTCTATGATATCCTTAGGAAGAATAAGAAGTTTGAGTGGACGGAAAAGCATGAGGCTGCGCTTAAGGCCTTGAGGGATTACTTATCCTCGTCTCCAGCTTTAATGAAGCCTGTGGATGGAGAATCCTTGTATTTGTATTTAGCTGTCTCGGGAAATGCAGTGAGTGCCGTCTTAGTAAAGGATCATAAAGGTGAAAACATCTCGTTTACTATGTAAGTAAAAGTCTTCTAGATGCAGAAGCCAGGTATTCTCATTTAGAAAAGTTAATTCTTGCACTCATTATGGCTTCTACTAAATTGAGACATTATTTTGAAACTCACCCTATTATTTTAAGAACTAATTATCCTGTAAAGAATGTTCTTAGAAAACCAGAGTTATCAGGTAGAATGGCCAAGTGGGCTGTGAAATTAAGTGCATATGATATCCAATACGAGCCGAGAACAGCAATCAAGTCTCAAGCACTGGCGGACTTTGTGGCTGATTTCACTAGTGACCTATAGAAAGAAGCTGACTTGGAGGTCCAACAACTAAAGAAGACCCAGGATCCTTGGATACTCTTCACTGGCGGCGCTTCTAATGTAAGAGGAACAGGATTGGGGATCCTACTGAAATCGCCACAGGGGGACATATTACCCCAGTCTATAGCCTGTGAGTTTCAAGCAACAAACAATGAAGCAGAATACGAGGCTTTGATCACAGGTTTGCAATTAGCTAAATGCATGAGGATCAGGTATCTTCAAGTATATATAGATTCATTGTTGATTGCTAACCACTTTAATGGCTCATATGTTGTTAAAGGAGAAAAACTAATCAAATATCTAGATGTTGTGAAGGAACTAGCAAAATCCTTTGAACTGTTTAGGATTGTGCAGGTACCAAGAGAAGAAAATACGGGGGCAAATGCTTTGGAAAATCTAGCCTCATCTCTGAAAATTCCAGAAGATACGAAGATTCCAATCATTCATGTTCTCTCACCAGCAATAGGAGAACAAGAAGTTGGAGAGATAACGAATGACAAAGAAATTGTACTCTGGGATCCATTATCCTCAAATAACCGAGAATCATGGATCCTTCTGCTCAAGAAGTACATTCAAACAGGAGAGATTCCAACTATCGAGAATCCTAAATCCTTCAAACTCAAGGTATCACAATACGTTTTATTAGATGATATGCTATACAGAAAATCTCTTGCAGGTCCATACTTGAGGTGCATCGAGGATTCTGAAATCCAAGAAGTACTTAAAGACTTTCACGAAGGAGATTGCGGCAACCACACAGGAGGAAGGGCATTATTCTCCAGGATACTTAGAACTGGGTACTTCTGGCCAACAATGAAGAAGGATGCAGTTGAGTACTCGAAGAAGTGTGATGCCTGCCAAAGGCATGCAAATATCCTTCATCAACCAGCAGAACCAATGTATCATATATCCTCTTCATGGCCTTTCATGAAATGAGGAATGGACATTGTTGGGAAGCTACCAAAGGCACCAGGTGGAAAGGTCTTTATGCTTGCCATGACGGACTACTTCTCTAAATGGATTGAAGCAGAAGCATCCGTACAAGTCCGAGAAAGGGAAGTTATATCTTTTATTAAAAGGAATATTATAACTAGATTTGGCATTCCTTCTGAGATTTTATGTGATAATGGTTCTCAATTTATTGGGAAAAGAACAACTAACTTTTGTGACAGCTGGGGCATAAAGATGATTACTTCAACACCAGTGCATCCTCAAGCTAATGGTCAAGCGGATTCTAGCAACAAAATCATTATCAACAATTTAAAGAAGAAGCTAGGATCCAAGAAGGGAAAATGGGCCGAAGAACTACCATATGTTCTTTGGGCCGACAGGACAACACCTAAGAATGCAACAGGCCAAACACCTTTTTCCTTGGTATTTGGATCAGAAGCAGTGATCCCTACAGAGATGGTGGTTCCTACAGCAAGAACGAGCATCCGTGATCCTGAAGCTAATAAAGAAATCCTTCTTGAAGACTTGGATACTATTGAAGAACTCAGAGTCCTAGCCAAAATCAGAATGGCAGCTTATCAACAAAGGGTAGCTGGGGCACACAACAAGAATATAAGGATCAGAAGATTTCAAGAAGGAGATCTAGTTTGAGGAAAGCCTTCCAAAATACTACCAATCCGGCTGATGGAAAATTAGCACCCAAATGGGAATGACCTTATCAGATCGAGTCGGAAGCAGGAAAGAGGGCATATCATTTTCTCACAATGGAAGGAGATAGATTACCAAGAGCATGGAATGCTATCCACCTCAAGAAGTATTTTTTCTGATCAAGATCCAGTATCCTGAGAGGATATATTATCCTTAAAGGATCAAGGATCCCCGAAATTGGTAATACCTATCCGATTACTTATCCTTTTCAATTTCTTATTAATAATTTAAGGATAACGTATTCTTAACATTTTATCTTTTCCAAGTTTTAAGTATCAATGCAGGGTTATAATAATATGCTCGATGATCAAGAGGTTGGCCACCTTTCCTTTACATTAAAGGTACTATCCTATTTCCCTTGGCCTAGCACACGTTTGGGTATGACCCTCGATGGTCATATCCTCTAAGGTTTAAAGGTTTTCACCTTTCTTATAAATAGAGTTTCTACACTCTCGCCTTGAGCGCACGCTATCCAACGTATAGTCCGGGGCAACAGGACCAGTACACGCTTAGTGGCTGAAAATTTCGTTGTTTTCGGCTATATAGAGGATCCTACGAATTATGGTAGACGTACCATACCACCGGTTTATAATGTTTTCACGTTATCTCAAGACAAAGGTTTCTAACATTTTCATGTTAGCTAAGGTTTATAACGTTTTCACGATATCTTCGTTTGGGCTAGTCCCCAGTTTGGGCTTGTCCCCAGTTTAACACCAGTTTTGGGCTTGTCCCCAGTTCATGGGCTTGTCCCCAGTTTATTTTATGGGCTTATCCCCAGCTTAATGGGTTTAATCCCACTAACACTATGAGTTGTTTGCAACAGATTTTCTAAGTTCATTGTGAGGATCAAAATTCTAAGGATCCAGAATCCTAAAGTTATTCCTTCAAGGATCATTGAGAGTTCAGTACTTATGGTAATGTAGGTCTACCTAGACCTTCTGGTATGGTTTCTATTAATGAATTTATGTATTATCTTAGTTGCAATAGATTTAGAGGATTATTACTTTGAAATTATTTTATTACAAAATTTTTACCAGTGCTTAAGGATATTTTATCCTAGAGTTTGTTCTGTAAGAATATTTTATCCTAAGTAATTTTCATAAGGATTTTATATCCTAAGATCTGTTACTCAAGGTTATTTTTCAAAACTATCAATAATGCTATAGTTATATCTAATAAACTTTTAGAAATAAACAACAGACAAAGTAATCAAAGTCAGAAGGATATTGGATCCTGCAAATCAAAGTGTCAGGATATAGGATACTTACAGAGAGGACAATGTCATAATGGGTCTCAGGATCAGAGGACCTCTTCCTCTTGGAAGCCGCGGATTTAGCCCTGGTTGTTGCAGTCTTGGGCTCGGAACTAGTGCCTGCCTTCGGAGCTTCCTTCTTGACAACAGTGGAGGTGACCATACAGTCAATATCTTCCAAGGAGAACTTGTCGGCTGACTTCTGGGATTTTTTTGGTGGCTGGAAAGAAAAAAAAAATAACAGATAAGTTTTCTTATTCTAATCTTATTTATATTAAAATTATTAACTTACTTGACATGCTTGAACCTGAGGAGATATCACAAAAACCTTCAATGAAACGAGCTTGAAAGGTCCTAATCTCGTTATCCAGTGCTAGGAACCGTTTTGTCTTTTCTTCTGTGCCAGGTAACTTGCCTAAAGAAGCAAAGTTGTCAACTGCAAATAAAGAGGAAAAATCAGAATTCAAGTTAATGCATCAAGGATCCTGCTATTTCTTAAGGATCCAGGATCCTACCCTTTCTAACCCACTTTAAAGGAAGGTCAATCCCCCCTGGTATTGAGTCACGTTTTACAAAGAAAAACTGGTTCCTCCACAAGGTATCGTTTAAAGTGACTTTTGATATCGGGTGAGGTTGTCGGGGCTTGGATTTGAAGATAAATCGGGCAGGACCGTGGGTAGTTAGGGTGTACAAGTGTGATAACTCTGGAAGGCCGATGTCCATCTCTTGCTCTTCTATGATTCTCTCGATAGTGCTGAGAACCCTCCAAACCATTGGTATAGCCTGTATGTAGGATATGCCGGTAGAATCGAAGAAGCTTTGAGTAAAATATGGAAAGGGATATTTGTAGCCGATCAAAAATGGAGTCGCCGAAAAGAAAACCCAGACCTTGGAATATACATCGCAACGGACGCTGGATTCATAAGGTCGGAATAGGGTTTTCGGAGGGAACAATGAGCGAAAGTCTTCAACCTCTGGATCCGTGAGTTTACAGATTTCGGTGGACAGGTTGGCCAGCAGACATTGGGGTTCCATTTCTGTTAACTCAGAATCGTCGAAGGTTTGTTCAGAAGGTTTAGAGGGAGACGGAGAAGAAGAAGAAGACGAAGCAGCAGACATGGTTAAAGAAAATAAGAGAGAAGTAAAAAGGATACCTGATGCGTCGGCTGGAGGTGTGCTTATAATCAAAGATATAGGGCGGCATATATAAACGGTTATTATTAACCTGGGGGCTAAATGGTAAATAATTCTGGCAAAACCGTCTCATCTATCTGTTTTCACAGTAATTTTGAATTTCAAAATGACAGCTGTATTCTACTGTCACCCGCCATTTTTGGGGCAATTGTTAGGGCATGAATTTTATGCTGAGGATCCTTAATCCTTAACTATCTTATGGATAGATTATCCTTGAGATATGTAACAGATTATAAAGGATCAATGATCCTCGGTGTTATTTGTTTACTAATGATTGCATTTAGTATGGTGATGTGTTAGACAGGTATAACAATTCTAAGACGTACTTACATCAATTATCCTTATGGAGTCTCATCTAGCTGGAGTATGGATCTAGGATCCTCATTCAACATAGCTATTAATGGACGATTTCATGTGAAGACGGATGTTTAAATATCAACAACGGCTTTTGGACTTATTCTCCCGCTTATCTCGCTATCGGATTTCTGTGGCACGTGGTCAATTAGCACGTTGGAAGAAGGTGGAAGACTAGCGAGATTATAGGAATAGTTGTTAGTTTGTTGTATTCATTTTTTCTTTATATACGGAGTTGAGATCGACAGTAGAACACACACAATCTCACGTACTCTAGTGGTTAAGATATTTTGTACTCACATAGCATTAGTTGATCATCAACTCCACAACAATTGTAATCACCTTTGACCGTTAATAAACTTGACGGTGATAGTTTTCACTGTCCGGGGTTTTTTTTGTGCCGGAGATTACTATAATCACGTACCATCCGACCAAATATTACCTTGTTAATCCTTGACCGAAGCGATTCGACCAAAGATTACCTCGTTAGTTTTTTACCGAAGTAAAGATTATCGTAATTAAGGGTTTTTTCCCACGTGATCAAATCCTTGTGTTCATCAAGATTTCGGTTATACATTCATTGTCATCGTGTTATCACTATACCTCACTTTACAAATTTGGATACATTATCCTTAGCAGATTTTTATCCAAAACATATATATATATATATATATATATATATATATATATATATATATATATATATATATATATATATTTATAAAAATCTACCCGATACTTAACATGTACTCTTTACAGGTAAACATGTATTTTACCTGTTTAGACACATATATTAACAGGTAAACTCGTGTCTACATGTTCAGTACACGAAGCATGTTAAGGCCTTACCTGTTACATGTTAAAATCGTGAAGGTATATGCATACATGTTTAGTACACGAAACATGTTAAGGTCTTACTTGTTACATGTTAAAGTCGTGTATTCATATCTCGTATATAAATTGTCAAACCCTAGGAATTATGTTAATTGTGGGTTTGGAGCTTGCCAAAATGGGTCGGAGATTGCATTAAATTTCCTCAATCTATAAGAAACAGAAACATAATGATGTAGAAAATCGTTTAAAGAATACTAATTATCTATAAATTTATCATCTTGTCAAAAAAAATATCATTTATGTATAAATTTATCTGATTATTATAAACAATAAAATGAAACATACAGGTAGACTTTATTTAATGCTAAAAGATGATAGTTTTTCAAAAATAATAAAAAGACTCGCACATATAGGGTGCTGGGGTCAACCTACCCTATTGTTTTTTCTTTTTTTTCTTTTTTTTTATGTGCTGTGATTTTCAATTGACCCCTAAGGGCTAAGGTTTTTGAATGCCAAAATTGTATGGTTCATTACCTTTTCCTCTGTTGCCTCAAATTCTCATTGTACCTCCTCGTTTTACCAGTTGCAACAAAGTGTCACTATTTATTACTATTTATGTGACCCAACCCATATTTAAAACTCGGACGTCAAGTTAAGAGATATGATTCATATGAACATTGATAAAAGCCGGCCCCTATAGATTACAAAAAAAAAACTGAGACCGCCACTTGACCAAAGGCTGTAAGTTCGAGTCTAAGCTGTATTTTGGTTATAAATATCAAACACCAAGCGGACATGCCAGGGTGTAAATGACTATGCAACTTTAAAACAAGAAAAGTGCAAGGAAAGGTCATTGGTTCAAACACAGAACCTCTCTCATGCGGGGCAGATAACCAAACTTCCTGGACTACGTTCGAACCACTTACCTCCCGTAGCACTCACCCATTCACAAGTTGGTTTGTTTGATTTCCTATCACGAGTTTCAAAATGCTGTCTGCTCCCATTGATGGTTGTTATGACCATAGTCAAATTTATCTTTTACAGTTTGTTTGGTTATTACATACAGGAAACACATATTACATAATGTATCGAAACTTCTGAGACGTCTTAAAACGCTTCACCGAGCATAAACAGCTTGTCAAAATGCATGGCAGGTAAAACAGCCACTTAAGGAACCTATCTGTGGAGTCCTCATTATGGCTTTGTGTGAAGACGAAGAGGAAGCAGAAGAAGTTCTAGTAGAAACTTGATCATGAGTATGTTTGGATAAAACCGACCCTCTCATTTCTTGAGCCTTTTTTTGATTTGATCTTAGTTTATTCATTATCTTATCCATTGATGACGATCTCTTCTTTTCCAGTTTCATCTATACAACATAACCGGACTTCATTACTCAAATACATATCGTAAAAGCATCAATCATATCAAGTTTGAGGGATAAATCGTTGTGCACGAACATGACTGGTGTATTTATTTGTGTCAAAGATGTAAACCCTAACCCGGATACACTTAAAATCATTCGACCTGAACATACCCCGTTTAACCTGTTTATTTAAACAAGTCAAACGGGCTAAGGGTTGTAATAAATGGTTTAAACGGGTCACAAGCGGGTTGGAGGGCCGCCCAGTTTGATTGAACAGGTCAACCCAACATGACCCATATATATATTCATATCAAAGACAACAACCCTAACCAAGACACACTTAGACTCGAGTGACCTGAACATGGCCTGTTTAACCCTTTTTTAACAAATCAAAGAGTTAGAGGGGTTGCAATAAATGGTTTAAACGGATTGCAAACAGGTTGAACACGTCAACCCGATCATAACCAATATATTTATTTGTGTCAAAAACATCACCCCTAAGCTAGACATGGCATAAGCACAGCCCGTTTAACCAGTTTCTTGAAACAAGTAAAACAGGTTGAGGGGTTGCAAAAAATGGTTTACATGGGTCACAAACAGGTTGACAGGTTACCATGTTTAATTAAACAGGAAGAACAGATCAGATCCACTGGAATACAACCTATATATTAATTCTTGTCAAAGACATCAACCTGTAACCAGACCCATTTAAAATCATTTGACTTGAACACAACCAAACGAGCTTAGAGGTTGTAATAAACAATTTAAATGGGTCACAAACTGGTTTGCTGGTCACCTTGTTTAATAAAATAGATTATATAGGTCAATCCAAACACGGCCCATCAACCCAAAACCTAATTACTTTCGTGTAGTGTAAAAAATTGTCACCACGAATATTTAATCCAAATTACAGTTATGCAAAAAAAAAGGTGAAAACAAACCTCAAGTTTCCGTATAGCCGCTTCTGCTTTAGCTTTCTGCAGATTCTCCCAAGCAGTAATTTTAGCTTCCTCCCGTTTCACCCTGAAAAACATAACAAACAATGTATATTCAAAAACAAGCTTTAAACGTTTCAAACGTGAAAAGATAACCGAAAATTAGTTATGCATACTTGGAGAGGTTTTTTGCCATCTCTGAAACATCCCAATCAGCAGCTCGAACCTCAAGGCCTTTTCTTTTCCAACCATCCACCATTTCAGAGGCGGACCGCCTACCTGGAACTTGAGTTCTTGTTTTCATGGACCATCCTGATAAACTGATCTGATCATCCACCTGTACGTCCCGCAGAAGTTGGAAGGTGGATAGAGTATGAGTTTCTTCTTCTAGGAGACGAGTATGGACTACCATCAGGGCTCATTTGGGTTGCCATATCTCTTCTTGAAGCATCATGAGGTGTGTTGGTAGTTGCATCTGTCATGCGACCGATTCTACCATCTGTAAAAAATGATATTGTTTTCGCTTTAAGCTCATGTCTCAAAAGATTATCAAAACAATGCAAATATATATATGTCTATGACCCAAACACGACCTGTATTTTTATTTGTGTCAAAAGCATCAACCCCAAACGTGAGTACACTTAAAATCGTGTAACCCAAACACGACCCGTATAACCCGTTTATCTAAATGTGTCAAACGGGTTGGCAGGTGATAACCAAGTTGTAACCGTGTTAATAAAGTTGGTGGGCTGTTAAATAATGGGTTAAAAAGGGTCATAATCGGGTTAGTTGATCAACCTGTTTAACTAAACAGATTGGCAGGTCGACCTCTTAACTAAATGGGTTAAACAGGTCAACCTAAACACAACCTGTTTAATTAAATAGGTCAACCTAAACACAACCTGTTTAATTAAATAGGTCAACCTAAACACGACCCGTTTTATAAACGGGTTAGATATGCCAACCCGAAACCTGATTACTCAATGTCGTTTCATGAGTTTGCCCAAAATGCATACAAATTGATATACTTAACTTGAAGATGCTAGAATTAAGAAACAAACAATCATACAAAAATATGCATTTAAACCAAAGATCTTTTTAAAATTATCGATCAAAGCAAACAGAAAGGTTAACACCACACACCTTGAGTTATACGCAACAATGACTCGCTCAGCGACTCGGAGCAACCATGTACACTGAGTGACCGTGCCAAACAAGGCTCATTCAATGAAGGAAAACTCCCACTATTATCATGCTGATCATGATACCTAGCAAACAAACCATCACCACCATTTACTCTACTCGAAAACGGCGATCCAGCAAACAAACTCCCAATATTCCCACCATCAAACATATGCACTTGAGGAGAATACGTAGAGTTGTAAACCGACCCACGAGGCCCAAGCGGCCCGCTCTTTGACTTGGGCCGCCTTTGCGGCTGTTGACCCGACCGCCTCACACCACCATCTCCTCCAACCGGACTACATATCCACCTCTCAGCATCTTCCCATTTTGAAGGCAATGCCTTTCCACTATTATAACTCATCAATCCTGAATTCGCCTGCCTCCGGTTAACACGTTCTGAACTCCAACCTTTTTGAATCCCACTTGCAGGACTGTAGTATGGTGTTACCGGGCTCGGGAACGTACTCGTTTTCCTGGTGGAAACAGATGTTTTCATAGTGAGCCTTGGTGAGGAACTCTTCATATTATTATTATTAATCACTTGATTCTTCAGATCCAATGATGTCGGTCGTCTTCGGTCCGACTTCCTTTGAATAATTTCAGATCTAGACTTCCTGTATTGACAATCTACATAAAGCAAAACTAATTCAGTTAAGTAACAAACAATCACTAACAAACTAACTAAACAGATTCAAATTCAAGATTAAATATTAAATAATGAATACCTTTTAAAGCTTGAGAGAATGAGCTTCTTGCTGAGTCTAGTGTTTGATTCTTGTCACTATCAATTTCTGCATCAATGTAGCCTATGGTAGCTGCACATTATGATATAATCATACACAGCAGGAAACAATAATCAATAATAATCATGTCTATGATTTGCATCAAATCTTCAACAGTCAGTTAGTTGAATTATTAAAATACACTGTAGAAAAGTTAATAATAATAATATACATTTTGTTTTTTCCTCATTTTTCCTGGTAATCAGTTGTTGTGGGTTGTTTTGATCTGGATCTGGACCCCTAGCGGACGAGAAATGACGAAAAGCAGCACGTCCGGACAAATGCTGTTGAAAACACAAGACTAATTTAAGACATCAAGTTTAGCTTGTAATTGTAATTGTAATTGTAATTGTAATTGTGTTGTTGGAAGCTTAGGTCTTGCATATTGTTGTTGTTAATGGAATGTAGAGGTTGAGTTGTAACTTTAGTAGTAAATTGGTGAGATTGCGGAGGAAATGGCGGGTATCTTGGAGGGGAATTCCGAAAGAAAGAGTGGAATCACGAGGCCATGATGGTATTGTGTTGAATACTTAATACACTGACTGACACAATAGTGGGGTGGTAATCTGTGTTTATATTTGTTTTTTGACTAGATTTTTTTATCATCGACGCACTTGGATTATAAATTTTTTTTTCTTATATATAAACTAGAAATTTACCCCCGGTCAAATCTGGGTGATAGTAAAACTCAAGCATTGTCGGTCTCGAGCGTTAAGATGATAAGTCGACGTGAATTCAATCGGTTTCTTACGATACCAGAACTAAAACAAAATTGATAGTCGATCGGTTTTCGTTACGGTGGTACTAGAACTAAAACAAAAGGCAGTGACTTTACACGAATATGCTCGGTTTCTTTCTCGTTCGTTATGGTATCAGAACTAAAACAAAAAAATAAAAAGAAAATTGGCATCCGGTCGGTTTTCATTACGTTCGTTATGGTACCAGAACTAAAACAAAAAAAAAATCAAATGGCATCAAAACCCTAGCGTTTTCAGTCCCGTACGTTGATGTAGTGGGTTTACACGAATTCAGTCTATTTCTGTTACGTAAACAAAAATTGACGTTAGGTCGGTTCTCGTTACGTTCGCTATGCTATCAATACTAAAAAAGAAATCAAAATGGTACGGGCAAGTTTGGTGTCGCTACTTGGTTAGCGGCACTAAACTTCTCTTTTATAAATATATTTTTATAAATATATAATACGTATAAAATGGTTTGCTATATAGGGATTGAATCTTCTATTTTACACTTTAACTATCTTAGCGTCTCATTAAAGGGGGAATGACAAGTGTAAAATAGTTATAACTTACCATATCAAAGAAATTGAAACAAAATTCTTAGGTGTCCAGAAAGAAAATATTTAGTGGATAATCAAGCTCTATTGTTTTGAATCAAACGAAATAATAAATTGTAAAACAAATTTATCGTACGTAGTTCTCACTTTCTCTATCTAATATGAATACTAAGATTACGCCCATTCATTATGAAATTGCATAAACTGGCATGTATTGTAAGAAATGTACTGAATTCATGTTCGAATTTTTATAATGAATTACACCAAGCTTCCTTTAGGACCCCCTATATTAATATATAATAGGGTGAGTATTGATCACTTAATTTTTATTATGGTTCAAAGCTAAAATGGAACTAAACTAATGTTATGGTACTTTTAGATTTTTTATAATCGATCACTTTTTGTTTCAAACAATTATTTTCTTATGTTTTCCGTGTGTGTGTTTTTTGAAAGTGGTCTGAGGGTTGTAGCCTTATCACGACCAAGAGACCTCAAAAGATATTGGGTTTGATTAAGATGCACAGTCATAACCCTTTCAAGCCTTAAATCTTTAAAACCAATCAAGAAAACGAGTTACTATGGAGCAACTATAATTGATTAAGAGGGTCATTTATTAAATGGTAACAGTGACCATGGACCACGTTTGGTCCCAAAATTCATTTCTGTTGATTTACACACTTTTCAATCGACTATTTGACCGACCTCTTACAAATGACTAGTTTTTGGTCCATCTTATAAGGGCTCATTTTATGGAATATTCCATTGTGAGAGTAATGTTGATCATTGGAATATGAAGCTTATTAGTTAAAAGATTTTGTTGTGTCACATTATGGCTAACACGATTTGATACTTTGATTGTGTATGCGTACATCCAATGTATAAAACTGTATTAATATTTTGGCCAGTTAGCCTAATGAGTCAGAGGAGTTCTAGGATTTCCCTATGTAATATACAAACTCGAGAATTATACAAGCATTTGTAAATTCCTTAATAAAAAATGAAACCGGGAAGAACATGGATGTTGTATGTTAATACATTAATATAAGGCAATCATGGTGATAGTAATGCATGGTGATTAAATAATATGTAACATCTCATTGATGTGGTGGCGTAGGATCCACGGAACTATTATAATACATTACATGCATAGCCGTAATAAAAGGATATTGATTTAAAACACGTACCACACGAACAGATAGATGTAAACGAGATGCTTTTAATATAACCTTTGTCATCGTCAACTTTGTTGTTCTTGTCCCACCATAACTACCCCTTTCTACTTTCTATTTCTTTTCACTTTTACCCTTTTCATTTTATATAAATTATATTTCACAAGAAATCTGTTATAATACATTACTACATGCCTAGTGAAGTCTGATGGAATGTAAGAATTAAGAAAGCATCTAAAACTTTACTGACATATAGTAGTTAAGATAAATGTCAATGGTTTTTTTTTTTTTTTTCATGTATTGGAGTTTTATTAATAATATGCTTTACTAAATTTGAACATTTGTACTTTGTCCTATATTTGGTAGACTTACATTGCCTATTCCGTTATTAGTGAAAATAGAATTTATTCATTTATGATGATCACGGCATGTGACACATGCATACTAAAGTGAATTGATTATATGTTTCTAGTACGTAGTTGAGTTGTCCTAATTATACTTGCTCTTAGAAAGTATGAATATATGATAGCGATGTGTAAACATTCCTTGTGAGCAGTTGAAAGTGAAACTGATGATAATATTGATTGATTCAGCCAATTAAAAACTTATGCAAACTTTTTGTTAAAACTAGTTGAAATAAGTGAATACTCTACTGATGTGTCATCCAACTATTTAATTATTTATGATTCGTGCAATTTCCTAATAGTTTTGTTTCTCTCTTACACTTTCCTTTGTAGGGGAGGGTTATTCTAAAAACAAGTAGTTTTCTAGGAAGACTAGGAATAAATCATAGTCATTGAATCATATCAATCAATGGTTGAGATTTAAAATTACAAAAAACCGTCATAGTTTCCTACAATTACTCTTTCACCATTATAACCAACATAGTTTCCTACAATTGTTCTTTCACCATAGGTTTTAATGTCAAATGTCAAAATTCTGTTGGTTCTTACCATTCCTAGGAAACAACTTCTTTTTATTTAAACTATTTTCTTCCTTTGTATACTTTTCGTATATAAACACTTTTCATACAAAAAAATGATCTGTGGTATGGACACCATAACATATAATCATCACAATATGGATGTGTGATGAAAAATAGTAAGATTATAATGATTTGTTTGGTATTTAATAGGTGGCCACGCTTCAACAACTACTGTTATGTATATAATTAAATTGATTCTATTTCATACCACAACCTATAATAATTGTTTCGAGATTTTTATATTCTATCGTTTTCAGAATCGCTATTTCAAATTTTTCAATTATTGGAGAAAAAGATTGCGTAACCAATATTGATTCTGGGCATGGGCCAGTCCCAATTCGGTTGACAAATCCGATAAAGTTTTTGTTTCATATATTCTTAAGGCATGCACTAAAGTATGTATAAAGAATCTAACAAAATTTCTAACATATAATATATTATTTATATAAAAATATACTAATAAACCATAAATTTTATTTCTTTGTAGACATAGTCATAACCTAAACCATTAAATTTGGTTATAGAAAACAAAATTAAACTAAACTGTTGGTTTCTCAATTGATTCAACCGTCCCGAACAAATTTGGTTATAGAAAACCAAAATCAAACTAAACTATCGGTTTCTCAGTTGATTCGACTGTCTTTTTCGGGTTTTCCAATCAATGTTCAGTTATTTTGGTTTTCTACGCACGCCGTCATCACCACCAATACTACAATTATTATAACTATTTGATTGTGAAGTGAAAAGTGACTAAGCTCCTTAACATTAGCACATGCAAATTATGCAATTAACTTAAATTCCTGCCATCACCAACCAAACATGTACACATTCACATAAACAACATAATGAAATAATAAGATCAACCAGTGTGAACATAACTATGTGTTCCACTCTATCATTATACAATGCCAAAAATAGAAGAGAAATCTCAACTGCAAAGAAGGCCAGAGTTTATCTTTACACTTTTCTCAAAAATGTAAGGGTCTCTCTGGAAGCCACCTCTTCATTCCTTTGGATGGAGGTACGGTGTGCCTACATCCCACCCTCCCCAGACCCTACTTATAGCTTTGCTGTCGGTGGGATTTTACTGGGCATGATTGATTGATTGATTGATTGATCAAAAATGTGCATAATTGCATTCTTGCATACGTATGCATTAGCAATATGCACCACAAAACGAAGAAAAAATCACACTAATCTTGATGCAACCTAACATCACACAATAGCATAGCCTATGTTTCTTGTAACTTGCAGGCAATACATATGAAAGCTGTGATACGCACGATGTATACAATGATTCAGCTTCAATCATTATGCCTACGCCTTCGGAAATGTCTTAGGATAAAGTTGTCTGCATATAAAGGATAGTTTTTCCTTATTAAACCTTTGATGCATTTCCAATAAGAAAAATCCACCAATTCTCCATCTTTTCGCACTATGAACAGACATCTCGAGCTTTCAAAATCTGGATGGTAACCAACCTGTAAACAAGCAACACCTGTTGAGAAAACCGACTTTGGTGGCTACATTAAAAAAGCAATTCAAACCCAATATTCAGAAACATCAAAATCCAAACCCGAATTATCTTAATAAACATACCAAACACCCTGTGAACTATTTGCTGCTAAATTTACGATCATATGATATTTTTCTTCAAGTTTGCAGTACACATTGGATCAAATAATACCAGATACCCTGTGAACTATTTGCTGCTAAATTTATGATCATATGATATTTTTCTTCAAGTTTGCAGTACACATTGGATCAAATATGCAATCTAGTTACCACAATTAACATAGTAGATCAAGGCAATTTGACAAAAATCTCTTTTTGAGATCTTAAGGTGTCAGCGTTTGATGACAATGAGATAAAAACTTGTGTCTACATATATATACACATACAAACATAGGCCATGAGAAAACCAAAAAACTGCATAGGAATGTTTAACAGAAATATTCTTAGAATAGGCATAGAAAATTTTGCTAACCAAAATAAAATAGGCATGGGCCATGGCTAACCGAATGTTGACATGTGACCCTTTGGGCACCATTAGGCCCCAAATGGGCCGATTCGAAATATCTGAAAAACTGAGTTGGTAAAACCTTATTATGACATGTGTCATGACAGGGATATAGTGGTGCCTAAACAATGATGAATGGGATCAATGATGTCGTGCACCAAACAATTCCCATAGACGCCTAAAAAGGCGCACAGTTTGGCCAGCTTGGATCTCACGTGTTGATGACAGGGCACCTTTGTATCCTAGACAATTTCCCAAGATGCGTTAAAAGCATGAGGTTAGACTCATTTGGATCCCCTTTGGTGCCTAATGTTTCCAGGCGGGTTATGTGTCACCATGTGATTAGTCATGTCAATTTTTGTTGGCAAAATTTTGTATCTGTATTTTACGAATATTTAGTCAAACATGCCTATTTTGGTAATTTTCCCTATTAGTATTACATATATGTAGTTGTTAGTACATATACCGCCATATACTGCATGTATTAGTATGTAGTTTTTCAGTTTACTCACGATTCACGAAGAAGCGTTTTCTCATGATCCCTCCCCTACACACACATATATATATATATAGAGAGAGAGAGAGAGAGTTAACCGTGATGTATTTGATGCCGCATCCAATTTTCTTGTCGCTTTCGGGATGATGTGGCAACAATCTCTCTAGAATAGTTCTCTCATGCTCAGGACTTAACCTCTCACCACTTGCATATCTGCAACAAGAAGAAACTTTGTTTTAACAATCGGAGTATGCATAACATTAAACCCTGAAAATTAACAGGCAGATAGCTTAAAGTTGCTAACAACTTAATGAGAACGTATACAATTTCAATCCATCAAACAAAACCTCCTAATGCTCTCTAATTCCAACAATCTAGGGGTCAATAATAAGAGTAATTGATACATAAGGACAAACAATAAGTGTGAATATCTATCTTACTTGGTGGAATGAAGAATCATCCTAACAAAACCAACCAAAGGCACCGTATCTTCCAATATCCTGTCCTCCCAATCAATCCAGCCGTCTTCATCTCTCATCATCTTCATCTTCATAATCAATCACCTCCACCACCGGCTTTCTGAGTAAATCGTAAGCATATTCATCCTGCCGTCGGCTACTACTACTACCTGCTTTCAAACCAGCAAAACGCAATGTGGAGAGTCGATACGGAAATGAAACTATCGAAGGAGCTGTGGATAATATGTGTGGAAAGATAATTAGGTTTGTGTGGTGGAGGTGACTGTGTAAAGATGATGATTCCATGTTTGTGAGAGTGAGTTTTAGCGGTTGCACCGTTGGTAAATATAAACTATATATAAACCCTAGTTAATATTTTAATCCAGTTGATGAGGTGAATTTGGAGGTTTAGAGAAGGGTGTTGGTGGTGTTAACTGTGTGTGAATTCATCATCATTTGATGCTGATGAGGATAACTGTTGGTAATGGTAACATTCTATTGGATTGGATATGGGTCGGGTGTGCTGGATTCCTCAATTGGATATTTGGATATCAATATTTGACACGTACGTATTATACTTGAGTTCAACGTTTCGTTTGTCGTCATAGTATACCATTGCGTATCACTTCCGATCGTGATAGTCGTTTTACTTCTCACTTCTGGTCATCGCTTCAAAAGGCGTTGGGAACTCGATTGGATCTTAGCACCGCCTATCATCCTCAAAACGATGGGCAATCCGAGCGCACGATTCAAACGCTCGAAGACATGCTTAGGTCATGTGTCATGGATTTCGGTGGAAACTGGGATTCTCATCTTCACTTGATTGAGTTCTCGTACAATAATAGCTATCATTCGAGTATTCGTATGGCTCCGTTCCAAGCACTCTATGGTCGTAAATGTCGATCACCTATCTGTTGGAACGAAATTGGTGAAACCCAAATCACCGGTCCGGAACTTGTTCAAGAAACTACTGATTTGATCGCTCAAATCCGACAAAACCTCTTAACCGCTCGTAGCCGTCAAAAGAGTTACGTTGATAACCGACGACGACCTCTTGAGTTTAATGTTGGTGACCGTGTCCTTCTCAAGGTATCTCCTTGGAAATGTGTCGTTCGTTTTGGCAAGAAAGGCAAACTATCTCCTCGTTTTGTTGGACCTTTCAAGATTCTTGCTCGTGTTGGTAGTGTTGCTTACACACTCGAACTTTCTCAAGAGCTTTCTAACGTTCATCCGACATTTCATGTTTCAAATCTGAAGAAATGTCTTGCTGAGGGAAATTTCCATGTACCACTCGACGAAGTGCGTATCGATGAAACAATGCACTTTGTCGAGAAACCAGTGGAAATTATGGATCGCAAAGACAAGGAAACTAAACGTAGTCGTATACCTTTGTTAAAGGTTCGTTGGGAATCCAAATGTGACGCTGAATTTACTTGGGAACGAGAAGTCCAAATGCGACGAAGTATCCTCATCTTTTTGTTACGGATTCTTCTACCTAATTTCGGGACGAAATTCTCAAAAGTAGAGAATGCTGTGACATTTGTCAATTTTTCGTATTTGTATTTGTTTTTGTTAAACCGACCCGTTTAGTCGTTTCAATATATTCGTATTTGAAAGTTATCTATTTATATCAATTTAAATGATTAAAGCTTGTTTCCGTTCATTTCTTATTCGTAAAATATGAATAATCTAAAGATATTAAATTATACCAAGATTTAATCAAGTATGTACAATTATAAGGTTCAAGGGGGGGTTAAAGAATAAACAAACTTTAAAGTTAGTTTTTATATATTACTAAAGTACAAGAACTATAAGTGTAAATTACATAAAGTAATAATAAAAAAATAAAAAAAATAAAACCAAACAGCCCAGCCAGCCCTTGTCCCCCTCGTTTTTCCGGCCGAGAGTCCGGCGACCGGAATTCCGGCGCCGGCGATATTAAAACCACCATTTAAACCTCGTTTTGATCCGGTAATTAGCCCAAACGACGTCTCCACAACTCCTTAACATTATTACGCGATTTATTGTATCATTTAAGCACTATTAACTTGTAATTAATCATAAACCGCCGGAAATTATTAAAACTCGCAATAACTCGAATTTAACACTAATTAATCGAGTTGACACTATAAATAGGACGATAATCACCGTCCAAACGATCGGCGACCATTATATTACACAAACGAACCCCTGGTAATCTCGAATTCGTTCATACTATTCCGATTCCGGCCAAACACCGTTCGTCCACTTTCCGGCACCATCCAAGGTAAATTTTACATGGTTTTGATTAGTTTTAACCCGTAAAATAAAACCCCTAACACAAATTAATCAAACATGGAACAGTTTAGAAGGATTGAACACCTAGAGTTTATGGTGGAGAAGATGAAGTTAAGATGTTGTACATAATTTATTTTTATATCTTTAAGCAACAAAAGCAATATTGTCTAGTGGCTGTGTACACTTTACGTGGTCATAAAGACCTGGGTTCGAACCCCGGTCACTGCAACATTTTTTTACATTGTTTTAAATTATAATAAATAAATATAATAAATCATATATATTTATATAAATCATTATCAATTAATTTAAATCATTTTTAAATAAAACAAGTTGTTGGACCCCCGCATTGCTGAGGCGGTTGATTAACAACGATAAAAGATGTTATACAGTAAACGACTCAAGGTCAACACGGTTTCGCAGAAGATAATGGAGTTTGTATTTGAGATCTTTACTATGCTATAGTTTCTTTACTGCATTATGTGCAACAAAATGAAACACGTAATTTAGTAAATAAACATAACAAAAACACATGACTTTGGTCATTTCATCTATTAATTTCAATATTGTAATTTTGTTGCACGCACAAACTAATTATGTAATCACAACATCAACAAACACGCCTAAGAAGAAATCTTCTATACTACAGAAGACTATTTAAACTAATTCTAATAACTCAAACTCTAAACAATTAGAAATAAGAATGACTCATCTGTTAGTTGACGCATGTACTCAGAGAAATAATCATTAATGAAGTGGCGAAAAAGTATCCATAGATGGCACAACCCCTAAAGTATTTTAGTCTAGCCTAAAGCCGTTGAAGTTTCTCTAGCGTTACCGAGTGGCCTGCCATCAGTCCGTATGGAGTCAAAACAAATGGTACTCATCAAATCGTAAAAGGAAAACTCTTTAGAAAGCATCCCTTACCATGACTCGTGTCAAATCAGTCTAGCCTTTGGTAGAACCAACAATCTTCCTCTCTAAAGGAAGTAAAAATCGTGTTGTAGAAACCCAAAAACCAAATTAGAAAAATCATAAGCAAATTTCCAAAATCTAAATACACAAACGACAATACATAACATCAAAAAGAATGCTTCGACACAACACCAATTACCTTTTACTCCCAAAGCTAGAGCACCAGATCATATGATTGTCACATGATAATTGCACAACAACACGGTAGGAAAAAAAAGTAAAATATTATAAACTCAATCTTGTAAATTACAAATAAAACGGAAGAACACAAATTACAGTGGTAATTAAAATGAATATCATAACTCATAATGATACACCAAATAAACATATAAATAAATAATTTAGGGACCACAAACGAATTCGTGGTCAACTGAATATTGTTTCGGCTTTAGTATTTAAACATCTTATAGAAGTGAAGAATTTTTTGTTTAAATGAATGGCACCAAAGCCAAACATGTTACATATACATAAACAGAGTTGTTTACAAAAGTGTACCTATTTCTTCTCCGGTCTTCACAAACAACAAAACTGATATGCAAAGATAATGGCTGACAATTCCTTTGTACAAAGTAAAGTGAATGAAGGCCCCTCTTTGAGTTCTACCCGTCAGATAAACCATAGCAAAGTTTGACCTGTTAGAGATAAAACATAACCCGTAAATATCTTAACTTGGTTATCTTTTATCTGTGACAGGAAAACTTGGATTATTGGTTATGGTTTATCTAACCGGTTGCACTAAAAGAAAATACCCTACTTTAAGTTTGTACTTTGTATGTGTGTACCGATTGCTTTTTATTTATCGACTTATTTATGGGACGACTTTGAACTGCCAGGTAAAAAAACAAACTTTTCCTAAATTCGGCTCAGGGCAGTTTTATCATCGTAGAAAGACGATTACACCACAACGGCTGCAACGGAGGTTGCAAGTAGAGAACTAAAGATACGGCTCACATTTGCCATCCTCCGGTATTGCCTCGCCAAGTTGCGGAGAATCTCATTCTTAACTCAATTCACATGCAATCATCATAGCCTTTAAATTCATGTTTTATAAACAGGAATCGCCTGAAATCCGATTTTTAAGATATATGAAAGAAAATCTAGCTTTGGTTTCATGTTTTTAAATTGTGAAACACCTCAAATCCGGCTGCAAAATACATATGATGGATCAAAATCATCAAATCAAGGTTGTACATGTTTAACAAAAAAAAAAACAAACAAACTAAACTCCGATAACATATAGCAACCCAAAAAACGAAACCCACAAAATTAAGCAGCATCTGGACAAAGCCCCAAAAGGCACCAATCGATTCATGTTTTTAAAACCTCAATTACTAATTATCATACACCCTAGCAACCGAATGGAATGATGCTCAGTGGTGTAGTTTAATAACCATACCTAGTAGGCCTGATGCTCAACGAATCGCAATTACGACCCACCTTAGCACGTCCGGCTCCACCGAGTTTTCCGAATTGGAACCCGACAACGCCACAGCCGATTTAGGATGCAGTTTACAGATACTACACTGAACAACCACACCATCGTCGTTTGGTTCCGAATCGGAAATCGAAAACGCTACAGTCGACGATATCCGGAACCCGGCAAGACCATCCTCGCGGCACCAATGATGAAGTAGAGAGTGTTTACCTAGCAGTGAAACAAAAGAAATCAAGCGGCCAGGAGAGAACAGTATGAGTTGGATAACACGTGTATGGTCGAGATCGTATATTTTCATGAATAGTAGAAAACGTGAGATAACCAAATATTATTAGTTTTTAATATTATATAATAACAATTGTCTACATTTGTTTACTTAACCTTTTTAACCAAAAATTCAACTTCTAAAAACTCGAATCGTTTTATTAAAACTCGTAAAATATGTATATATATATATAAAATTGTGGTAGCTTTATAAATTCTCAAACCGACAAACGTTTATAACAAATAAATATACTTATAAAACTAAAACCCCGTAAGCAGCATTATATACAAATTTAATAGTAAACTCATAAATAATATTATAATAATAGATCGTTAAATCCGTTAAACTTAAACATTATTATGCGTTAAAAGGTGTAAAAGTATCTAACTATATATACAAATAATCATACATGAACTTTAAAGACCAACCTTTTATTTTCTATTATTTAGTTAGTAATTATAGTGTTTATTATTTTAGCTCGCGATATTCGATCCTTCGGTTTTATATAACGCACTTTCCGTTTCGTTTCCAAGTTGTCCTACCAATTTCAAAGGTGAGTTTCTCACAACCCCCTTTTTACTCTTTTATTGTTTTGGGGGTAGCATATGTATCCTACAAAAACCCAATTGTTTTATGATTTTGCTTACAAACTACAATTCATACATGGACTTGTGTGCTACTTGTTACACAAGCATACACAAGTCCAAGGCTTATGCCTAAAAACAAAGATTTTTCCAACATTTTCAATTATTTGATTTTCATTGCGGTGTTCCGATATTTATTCTTCTTAAAGATGGTTCGTTATGGCGGGTATGTAGTAACTGGAAGGGGGACGTGCCTGTTTTCCGAAACTCTTGACACCAAGATTATTGAAACCTAAGGATAAGCAATGCGTATAAATCCCAATCAGACGCGGGTCCCGGTTGCTTACCTGGAGAGTTAGGAAAGAGCATGAATCCTATTAGGCCAAAGCATACCACTTTCAACGCCATATGAATCACAACTTTAAGTTTTCACCGCGATCATGTTCTCTTTGTGAAAAGAATATGGTTGCACTCCTCTATGTTTTACAATGTGTTTTAACTGGAAGTCTGTACACGAATACCCGTCTTTCGGTTCGATTTGATTTCGAATTTCTTTGATGTTTGGAAAATAAGAGTCCATGGTGATTTCATGAAAACTCTAAAGTTCCACACAAGATTTATTACCATTGTTATGATTTTTATTTATTTATTTATTTATGTTTATTTATTTTATTTTTATTAAAGCAAACTTTAATAAGGATTTTTATACCACACCCTATTCTGAGGCTTACGAATTTCGTCACCATTGTTCGCAGAATGTCTCTCCGTTTCAACAAGCGCCGTTCTTCCGGATCCTCTAGTCGCAAGTTGACCGCTCAGATCACCAAACAACTAGCCGCGGTCATTCCTGATATGATGACCCAAATTCACCAGAATCTTTCTGCTAATAATGCCTCTGCTTCAAGCAAGCCTAAACCATCTCACTGTTCGTATAAGACTTTCACCAGCACCAAACCCCCGGAGTTTGATGGGACTAAAGGTGCCACTGCCCTACTTCATTGGTACGAACAAATGGAAAGCAAATTCCTCCACATTGAGTGTCCTGATGATAAGCAAACCCGTTTTGCTACAAGTGTCTTTGAAAAAGGGGCACTTACCTGGTGGGTGAAGGAAAAGATAACCCGTGGTGCCGAAGCCGCCATGGCTATGCCATGAGATGAATTGAAAGAACTGATGACCAAATAATTCTGCCCTCCAAGTGAGCTTATGAACTTGGAAGCTGAGTTTTGGAACCTCAAACAAGAGAGTGGTGAGCACACAGCTTACACTTCTCGTTTCAATGAACTCAGTGTACCTCACCTTGTTACCCCAACTTCGCGTGCCATCGATAAGTAAATTCGGGGTCTACCGAGACAAATCCAAAATAGTGTTTTGAGTAGTGCCCCAAGGAACTTGGTGATGCGATCAATCTTGCTTCAACTTTAACTGATAACCATGTTAAAGCCGGGACTTTGACATTGAAGGGATCGAAGAAACCAGCTGATAAACCCTCTACCGAGCCCAAAGAATCGAAACCCGAGTCATCCAAGCCAGCTTTCTCCTCACACCACCATGACGAGAAGCGCAAGAACTATGCGTTAACCCAACAAACCACACCTCAACCCCAACCCAACCTTGCACCACCTCTTTTAGCGTCAAGCTTTTTCTCCTATCCTAGAAGCTTAAAGCTTTTCAAACCAAACAAGACTTTTCAATAAATATGAGTTTTTTCTTAAAAGCTTGTAGCTTAAGGGTATGTTTGGCAAAACTAGCTAGTAGCTGTAGCTGGAAGCTGCTAGCTGGTGGCTGGAAGCTGTAGCTGGTAGCTGTTAGCTGTAGCTTTTTAGAAATATTCAGGTGTTTGGTAGAGTAGCTGGAGCTTTTAATAAAACTAGCTGGGTGTTAGCACGGTGCATCGTTCTAATCTGAAACCTATCCTGACTTGACCACTTTCGACTCAAAACTGTACCAACGTGAACTGAACTAAATTAACCCTTTTTGCATTGACTCGTTTTGACCCTAATTTGGTCTTACACATGACCCAGGCTTTCCTGAATCGACTTGTTACCGATCCTGACCAATAATCACATAATATGCTAATTTTTTAAAGTTATAGAAGTATAACAATATGATAATCAAATTAAAGAGAATAAAATGCTCGTTTTTATGATGTAATTTTTTACAAAAAATATTAACGTGTGAAAAAATTATGGCATTTTAAAAGTCATGGGGGGTAGTTGGTTTTGAATAAGGGTTAAATATGTAATTATTATATGAATTAACAAAAGGTGTTGGAAGTTCAAGTACCAAAATTGTTTATGAAATACCAAAAGCTTGTAGCTTTTCTTAAATGCTACTAGTTGGAGTTTTTAGCATCAAGCTTTTTCTCCTATCCTAGAAGCTTAAAGCTTTTCAAACCAAACAAGACTTTTCAATAAATATGAGCTTTTTCTTAAAAGCTTGTAGCTTAAGGGTATGTTTGACAAAACTAGCTGGAATCTGCTGGTGGCTGGAAGCTGTTGCTGGTAGCTGTTAGCTGTAGCTTTTTAGAAATATTCATGTGTTTGGTAGAGTAGCTGGAGCTTTTAATAAAACTAGTTGGGTGCTAACGGCCCTAGCGCAGTGTATCGTTCTAATCTGAAACCTATTCTGACTTGACCCCTTTCGACTCAAAACTGTACCAACGTGAACTGAACTAAATTAACCCTTTTTGCATTGACTCGTTTTGACCCTAATTTGGTCTTACACATGACCCAGGCTTTCCTGAATCGACTTGTTGCCGATCCTGACCAATAATCATATAATATGCTAATTTTTTAAAGTTATAGAAGTATAACAATATGATACTCAAATTAAAGAGACTAAAATACTCGTTTTTATGATATAATTTTTTACAAAAAAATATTAACGTGTGAAAAAATTATGGCATTTTAAAAGTCATGGGGGTAGTTGGTTTTGAATAAGGGTTAAATATATAATTATTATATGAATTAACGAAAGGTGTTGGAAGTTCAAGTACCAAAATTTTAAAATATGAAATACCAAAAGCTTGTAGCTTTTCTTAAATGCTATTAGTTGGAGCTTTTAGTGTCAAGCTTTTTCTCCTATCCTAGAAGCTTAAAGCTTTTCAAACCAAACAAGACTTTTCAATAAATATGAGCTTTTTCTTAAAAGCTTGTAGCTTAAGGGTATGTTTGGCAAAACTAGCTGGTAGCTGTAGCTGGAAACTGGAAGCTGGTGGCTGGAAGCTGTAGCTGGTAGCTGTTAGCTGTAGCTTTTTAGAAATATTCAGGTGTTTGGTACAGTAGCTGGAGCTTTTAATAAAACAAGCTGGGTGCTAGCGCGGTGCGTCGTTCTAATCTGAAACCTATTCTGACTTGACCCCTTTCGACTCAAAACTGTACCAACGTGAACCGAACTAAATTAACCCTTTTTGCATTGACTCGTTTTGACCCTAATTTGGTCTTAAACGTGACCCAGGCTTTCCTGAATCGACTTGTTGCCGATCCTGACCAATAATCACATAATATGCTAATTTTTTAAAGTTATAGAAGTATAACAATATGATAATCAAATTAAAGAGAATAAAATGCTCTTTTTTATGATGTAATTTTTTACAAAAAATATTAACGTGTGAAAAAATTATGGCATTTTAAAAGTCATGGGGGGTATTTGGTTTTGAATAAAGGTTAAATATGTAATTATTATATGAATTAACAAAAGGTGTTGGAAGTTCAAGTACCAAAATTGTAAAATATGAAATACCAAAAGATTGTAGCTTTTCTTAAACGCTACTAGTTGGAGCTAAGTAGCGTTCAAATATGGAGCCTTTTCTTCTAGCCCAAAAGCTTCAAGCCCATTCAACCAAACAAGGCTAATTATTGGGTATAAGCTTTTTCTTAAAATCTTTTAGCTTAAAGCTCTAAAAGCTCCTAAAAGCTCTTTGCCAAACATACTTTTTAGCTTCAAGTTTTTTCTCCTATCCTAGAAGCTTAAAGCTACTCTAACCAAGCAAAACTTTTCAATAAATATGAGTTTTTTCTTAAAGGTTTCTGAAAGCTCCTTGCCAAACATACCATAAAGCTCATAAAAGCTTCTAAAAGCTCCTTGCCAAACATACCCTTAATTTAACTCTTGCAACATTTAATTGTATCTATAGTTGTCCGTTATCAATTATGATGTTCACTTAATGGAGATCAAACACAAGTGAAGCTTATCGCTGCCCATCATATATATTGTAGTTCTTGTACTTGTAATTCTATCGTAACGAAAACCGACAGCAATAATAATAATAATATTATTATTATACATCGTGGGTGCAGCATGCGGGTGTAGGTTAGCTTAGACTGAACCCCGTAAATATTTGTCTTCTTACTTTTCTGTAGCAGTTTGTTTGTGTGTGTTTTTGTAGCCCGGTCCTAACAATTGATTGAATGGTTTCCAGGAGATGAGCGTTACAACGCAGGGCGGTTGAAGCTCAGGTATCGAGTGAGGAAGAAGAACAAATGCTTCGTAATCTGGAGAAGAAATAGACTGAATACATGAGATTGCAGAGGCATAAAATGGGGATCATCGATGATTTCGAGCTTTTGACATTGATCGGTAAAGGTGCTTTTGGTGAGGTACAAACACCAATTTCTTAAAACACATCATATGAAGTTATGAGTATGTAATTATTTATAAAATAATTTTCTACAACTAATTAAATTTGTAGGTTAGGCTGTGTCGCGCTAAAACGAATGAATAAGTATTTGCAGTGAAGAAACTGAAAAATCTGAGATGCTTAAATGTAACATGTACTTAGGTTGAGCATGTTCGGTCCGAGAGGAACTTGCTTGTGGAGGTTGATAGTCGATGCATTGTGAAGCTTTTTTACTTGTTTCAAGATGCTGATTATTTGTACCTAATTATGGAATATTTACCCGGTGGTGACATCATGACTCTGTTAATGAGAGAAGATATTCTTTCCGAGGATGTTGCTCGGTTTTACATGGCAGAAAGTATTTTAGCCATACATTCTATTCACCAACACAACTACATACGTAGGTACTATATTAATATATTTCTTAATAATAAAACGTCATAAACTTGGTTCAAAATTCATTTTTTTTACTTGTAGGGATATCAAACCGGATAACTTGATACTTGACCGAAATGGGCATTTAAAGTTGTCTGATTTTGGGTTGTGTAAGCCTGTCGAGAGTAAGTTTTCGTCAATATTATTGAACGATAAAGGTTATGAAAATGTGGGCCTCATTGACGGCGACGGGCAGCAAGTTCCGTGGCTAATGCCAAAGGAAAAATTGCAGCAGTGGAAACGTAATCGGCGTGCATTGGTATTACTTTCTTAACAATTATATTTTTAAACATACAACATTTTTTTATTCAAATTTTTCATTATTTAGAAACATAGATATTACATCAACATAGCAGGTAGGTGGGCAACAAGCTGCGTCGCCACCCATTTCTGAATTGCAAATCCCAACCTGCTAGACATACCCATGCCCCTTTGGAGTCGACACATTGCTATGCACAACCCGTTGGACCCTGGTTAGGAACCGGATAGCTTCCGGTGCCAAGGAGCCAAAGGTATCAAAAGCCAGATGGACAAAAACATGTTGGTTCTCTTCGCAGGCTTTAGCATGTTTCTCCACCTTCTTCGTTTCAGCCCTTTTCATTGCTTGCCTAGCTACAAACTCATTATCCCTCAAACCAGCTAAAGGAGATACCCCTGTGAGGTCAACACAAGCGTATTTCCCCCCGGCCCAACCAAAGACGAGCAAATCTGCCGGTCGTAGAGTGGATCTCCCTTCCGTGGGGTCTGTAAGGAAGTTTACGGGGGATTCCTTTTTAGCTGATATCCCAGCTCTCATTAAGATGTTCCAAAGAACGTCCCGCACCCAATCATGTCGGTATTTGAACCCAGGCATCTCCTTGCAATGAACCACATGCTCTCTGAATTTATCCAGGCAAGCCTTACGGCAGATCGGACATGTTTCGTCTTCTGGGTACATTGGGATCATCAAACGGTACTTAAAAATGGCCCTATACTCGACTGCAGACATGCCTTGGCCCAAGCCATCAATCGGGATAACGGTCAGAAAATCTTGGGCATGAGGACCTTGTAAGCATTCAATAACCGCCTTCTGTCGGGGGGATAATCCAAAAACTTCTCCCAGGCTCTGAGCGATTTTGCCAAAAAGGACATTCGCCAAAGTTTTTTGAGGCTTTGGTGGGGCGGTGTCCTTACTAGAGAAACCGCCAATGTCAAAGTCTGGGAGAGCGCCATTTAGGCGTTCCAGGGCCTGCACGTAGTCTGAGTCCAGGTCGACAACCCCGCTATTCCTTAAGATGTGATTCTGTAGCTTCCAAGACTGAGCCCTCGACGCTACTAAAGCGTAAACCCCAACATCATGAGCCAAAAGAAGGCCTAAACCCCCCAAGCGCATCGGTAAAGATGCAAGTCGCCACTGAAGATCACCAAAGAACGGGCCTCCACATACAACTATGTCTTCGATGGCTTCTCGAAGCCCCTTATCAAAACAGGATACCGCATCATCCATCATATGGGGGTGGCATATTCGTAACCCAAAAAGCAACTTAGCAACCCCCATGCAAGACCTAAGCAGGAGGAGTTCGATCTGGGGGTCCCTAAGGCAAGGTAAGAGTTTCATAAGATCAACCGCACGAGATGCTCTCCGCCTCGCCAACTCCTTAATAAAGTAGGGATCTCGACTAACAGCCCCTCCAAGGAGCTTTACCCCTCTATCTGGTCTACCAATCCCACTAGGGAAAAGCCCATCTTTGACTTTCACCCCATTACACGCTGGCCAAAAAACCTCGGTTTTCTTAATATTAAGTTGCAGCCCCAATGATGGCCCTTCCGAGCTGATAATGTCTAGGGCTTTAGCGACTTCGTTGGCACCACCAATAATAGTCCCATCATCCAAGTACCAAGCATGAAATGGGAGGTTACAGTCATTTTGTACCCGAAGAACAAGAGGGTGTAATGCTAAGGAAAAGAGGAGGGGCCCAAGGGGGTCTCCCTACTGAACCCCAGTAGTAGCCCCTATACAGTCATCACCAACGTACAACCTAGCCGGCTGGGCATATTGGAACTGACCCATAGATAGATAGACGGGCAATGATGATGAACCTCCCAGAGAAGGGCTGTGCGGTCGACCATATTGAAGGCGTTGGAGAAGTCCACGGTAAGCATAGCTAAGATACCGTCCGCGTGAAAGAAGTTAAGAAACCGGTTCGCGCTGTGAAGCACCGCCTCTGCCCCATTAGGGGTCCCTATCCCAAACTGAAAGTCCCCTACCCCAAACTGAAAGTCCCCTAAATACTGAGTCATTTCCTTCCCAACCATCTTCATAGCCACTTTAGAAACCAACCTACGCCAGATAGCCCCCACAACAATGGGCCGAATTCCATTATCCGGCTTTAATAAAGGGGTAAGGGGGGCCGAAGCAATAAACTCAGCGAGCACCTTGGGGCACAGACCCCCTAGCCATAAGTTGACGACTTCAGTGATGGCTGAGAGCAGACCCATGGAAGTCACTGATCCCTCACCACTAAGAGCGTCCAACAAGTGTTGCGCCCGCATCCCGTCTCTCTCGCATGAGGTCCCTTTAGGAAATGATCGGATACATCTAAGCACACAGTCCCCATCCACAGAGAGAGTAGGCAGGGCGACAGAGCTAGAAGGCAAGGACGGAGGCGGCACCACTGGGTGTTTATCAATGAGGGCTTTCATGGTTGAATCTCCGAGAGGGGCAACCCCACTTGAGCATAATACCTTGACTGCAGCTGTGAAATGACCATCCCTGACTTTCCTGAGACATTGTTTAATATTGAGGTTGTTTTCAGAACCCTCCTCCCCTCCCACCTCTCTTTTAGAAAAAGTGTTTCCCCCCACGTTATCAAAGAGAGAAAGAACCAAGTCAGCAAAACCAGATCCATCTTTCCACACCGCAAGTGCTTGCTGAATGCTACTACATTGCAAATACTTTCGATTCCCTGACCTGCGTTCCTGCCTAGTGGAAGGTTTCACCACCCTTAAAGTACAACGCGGCAACAATAGTAATTTGACCCAATTCTCAATCGAGCCTGGTGAATTCACTACCTTGCGTAAAGCGCATGCCAAAGTCTGAGCAAACGCCAAACGACAACTTGGGGGGATGCTCTTAACCGTTTGAATGGGAAGGGAGAAAACCCGTTCTAAAAGGGATACATCCCCAACCACTCCTACAGATGGACCTGGGTCCCTATCCACAGACACACGATTAGGTTTCTGGATCCCAACGATGAATTCTCCAGCATCTCCAGAATCCACAGAAAAAGAAAAGACACCATCAGCATGCTTGCACCCCCTGCTAAGGGCATGCAAAGTCATGCACCTCCCACATAACCATTTTCCCCCCGCCCGAAGGGCTTCCCCAACATCTATAAAAAGGTCCAAATCCTTGGAGATAGCATCTTTTAAAAGGTTCTTCCGAGTATCCGTTTTGAAATGGGTACTTTGCATGTGCTCAAGTAATCGGAAAAACCCCGAGGACCCAGGTCTACCATCCTTACACTCGTGGAAAATGCTTAAAGGGGCATGGCCTTAAACCGTAAGCGGAGCTAGGATCAAGCCCTCCTGTATTTACATTTCGAATTCTTTTTATGGTAGCCATGTACACACGAGAACAGAAAACAAACAAAACACAAAAGACAACGGACCCCTAAAGACCCCGACTCGAGATGAGTTAGAGCAAGAATCAAAGACCAAACCCCTCACACTCGAAGGAGGGGAGCAACTACGGGTTGCTCACCCCCCATCTAGCACCCCACAACAACCGCTAAGGCATAAGAGGAGGAAGGTATAACTCCAAAATAAAGCAAATTGGGTAGAACTCCAACACAATTATATTAGAAAAATAAATTGCTTTTATTTTTATTCTTCCACACACTTATCAGTAGGGTCGGTTTGTGCCAGTTTTGGGTTCAGTTATTTCGGTTCAGTTATGTTGGTTATTTTAGTTTCAAGCACACCCTTGTTTATCAGTAACGTGTCTTTGTGTAAACTTTCTTTTTTGCAGGAACTCTTGATTACATGGCACCAGAAGTGCTGTTAAAAAAAGGATATGGCATGGAGTGTGATTGGTGGTCATTGGGTTTGGGGGCAATCATGTATGATATGCTTATTGAATACCCACCTTTCTGCTCCGATGATCCTAGGATGACATGTCGCAAAATCATTAATTGGAAAACATGTTTGAAATTCCCCGAGGAACCAAAGATTTCTAAAGAGGCCCGGGATCTGATCTGTCATTTGTTATGTGACGTAGAATCAAGGTTGGGTACAGGAGGCATTGAAGAAATAAAGGTACCATTAAAAAGTAACTTTGCTAATTGATTTAGCTTTGAAATTATCAATTAATTTTTGAAATATTTAACGCATGTGTTCGTTCAGGCGCACCCATGGGGTGAAATGGGATGTGTTGTATGAAATGGAAGCTGCTTATAAACCTATTGTCACTGGAGAATTGGATACTCAAAACTTCGAGAAGTTTCCGGAAGTGAGTAATTTGATTTCTAGTGAAATTTTAAAAATAGGTTGAAAAACATTCAACATAATTTGACAATGAGAATATGATAGGTGGAAGATCTTCAGTCAGCTGTACCCAGAGTGGGACCGTGGAGAAAGGTAACAAGTTACTTTTTTACGGTGTTGAGTTGTCGTGGTTAGATCATGTAAAATTTTGTGTAAATTTGCAGATGTTAACATCTAAAGACTCAAACTTCATAGGATATACTTTTTAAAAATCGGATATGTTGAAATCAGTTGGAACAGGCATGTATTATATATGTAGATATCAACTATATATTATGTTATATTTGTTACATTGTATGATTAAATAGAAAGAACATAAGTTTTGGATGATTTGTTATGTAGGTGCAGATATGCGTGCAAACGGGCTTTCTAAGCCACCATCGTTGGTGTCCTTGTTTGGTATGTTGATTTTATAATGTGTTCTATTTACCATGAAAGTCAACGGTTGACCACATACATATAGTTGACTATTTGTCAAATATCTTAGAAAGTTTGATGTGATCCTGTTTCAGGTCATATGGATTTGAAAGGAACTGCATTGCCAGAGGAGGAGCAGGAGCACAAAAGTTGACTTTAGACTGGTCAAATCTTTACAGGTTTTGATCTGGAAACATTTAGATCACAAGTTTTTACTGTAAAAATATAACAATTGAGAAGATCAGTGTGGATGCAATTTTGAGTGTTATAACTTACTTCATAGTCTTCTATGAAACTGTGGTGCAGCTTCAATGTTGGTTCTTTTTAGTTGGGATATGATTTGGAATGATCTTTGTAAACCAACTGTTGTGATCAATATAAGTGCAGTATAGATTTTTAAAGTTGAGAAACAAAGTCATTATACAATATAATGCTGTGTCAATTTTTTAACTCCAAGAAAGTGTTTAATCTTTTTTATAAAACTTCTGAAGAGATGATTGATATTCATAACTTAACCTTATTTCTCTTCTCTTTTTTCAATAGTCTTAACTTCAAGGTTATTGCATAAGTTTTATTTATAATTATGCGAACCTATCAAAGGGCTTGTAGCCTAACGGTATCAAGTTGTGTAGTTAAGGTGTATTTTGTTAAGTGATTGAGGGTTCTAGTATGGTGAGCGTTGGTGTAAACTTATGAGTAGTTCATAAGGCGTCTAAGTTAGTTCTTTCTTGTCGGCCGCGGAATTGAATAGGGTCTTGCCTGCCAAATCAATAAATCCTAAGTATCACGTGGAGTTACTTTTTTAGTAGTTTGATCATTAGGAAATGCCTGTTGAGAGCCGTTGAAATGAAGGAGGAAGAGTAAAGTATCTATAACACCACTTAGCTTTTTCGAAACATTTTCATAGTTATCTGGTCGCCTTCTATAAAGATATAAAGAGAAGTGGATTGCAAGTTCGGGGCTGAAAAAGGGGCGTTGCAATGATTTATGACGAAGAATTGGCTTCTAAATGAGGGGTGGGCACTAACATCTGGTCTCTTATAAAAATCAATATTGTACGTTTTGCTTACAAGGATGTCGTTTGAGTGGAGACTTTTCAAAAGCCAGTTAACAGATAATAATCTGTGATTCATTGTGGGATAATTAGCATTGATCTTTTTAGGAGTTATAGAGATATTTTATAGTTATGATGTTTTAATTGTTATACATAATTATGAAATTTCAATATATAAAATATCTTTGATTATAATTTCTGGTACGTGTATGTTGAATGTTGATAATTATGAATTCAGGATATTTTTCGTTTTGAATTGATGGTTAGGGTAAAGTTATATGCCTAATTATTTCTTTTAATCATTTTGTGTATTGACCGATAATAATCTCATCTTTAAAGCAACCATTACCAATTGTCCAACATTTCAACTATTTTTTGTTTCTATGGACCTCCGTTAAATAACATTTTTAACGTCGTTAAGTTTTTTTCTGAGTTTTAAACCGATGTTTTAGAGCTTCAGATTAGAATAAAATAATAAAAATCGACTTATATAAAACTTATCTCGAAAGGACGTCGATTCAATTTAAAAATAATCGGATTTACTTGGTTTCTAATTCTATAAAGGGTTGTAGCATTGTAGAAAATGCCTACAAAAGGAATCAAACCATTGAAAACGTGCCACGTGTAAAACAAAACCAGAGGCGGTCAGTTGACAGCCTGATATTTTGAGAGAGGAATGGAATCACAAAAATATCTGGTTCACAGAAAAAATCAACGGGCAAGATAAATATCTGGTAGCCGACGTGGACGTGAAGATGACGTGGTTCCAGTAACACGTGTAAAAGCATATGACAGCTGGCACTTATCATTCCTCCTATTGAAGCTCTTTTTGAGTTTTTGTTTCTCATAATATTATTATTCATTTCATTCACCAACAAATATCCAAATCTACAGTTTTCTCTCATTTTTATTAAATTAATTAATTCTCTGTAATAGATCTATGGAAGGTGAACTGTTTTCTCCGGCGGCGGAGACGTGTTCTATGGCGTCTGAGATGACCGGTAACGATGCCTTTCTGGAGCAGGAGGAGACTTCAATTATGGTATTATTATTATTATTATTATAAAATCTATATTACTTTTTATTTATTTGATTGTATGATGTTAGATTTGGATTTAATAATTTTAGGATCTGTTTAGTTTGTTAACATCTTCTGATCTGAATTGCGGATATTTTCTCGCTCGTTTGATTTGAATGTTACGATTTGCGTAATTGTGTGTTTGCGATAAATCGGTTTCGTGTTATGTGAATATGATTGTTGCCGTAATATTTTGTGTAGGTCTGTTGTGTTTAGCAAATTAAGGTATCTTATTATGAGGTGTTTTGGCAGAGCTAGAATTTTATGATTTGTATTGAATTTTTGGAGCATAATTGCTTTTGAAATCAAATTAAACGTGATTCAAATCTCGATTTCTGTCTCCTAAAAGGCAATCATGTGCAGAATTGTGCATGTGTTAAAGCCTAACAGATCATAGCCGAACATTTCGGTTAGGCAAGAGTGTTTTGTGTTGATTTCTGAGAAATTGGTGAGATTTTGAGATCTTATGTAATATGATACTTGAAAGAATCAATGAGACATTATCACATTAATAAAGACCTTAAAGTTTAGCATGTGCTGATTTAAAACAAAAGGTTGACACACATTTTGAGCATAGCTGAAACACAAAAGAAAGATTACACGTCTTTTGAGCAGGAAATTGATATATTTCTGAATGAGGAAAAACATGGTGCTTTTAATTTTCATTAATCTGGATTAAGGGTTGCTTGTATATACATATTTTTTATTCTCTACTATGTTTATAAAATGTATGTGTTCTTTCCTCACATGAGGTACTGACTAAAACTTATTGTATCAGATGTCGCCGAAAAAGGAATCATCAAAATGGACGAATGAGAAACATAGTTTATATCTGAAGTCAATAGAAGCATCATTCGTTGATCAATTATACAACTCTTTAGATATGCCAAGCTGTCAAACACAAAATACCTACTGCTCTGATGCAGTTTCATCTGGCCAGGTTTAAAATCTAATCCTATTTATAACTTTACAAACGTCATAAGCGATTTTATATGTTTCCACCATTCTGATAATATTCATTTGTCAGTACAAGGTTCTTAGCCGTGGTTGTTGGTCAAAGAGAAGTTTCAAAAGACAAAATTCACATGTGAAATGTGCAGACAGGCCTCGTGTTTCACCAGGGAACCCTTGGATCCAGCATTTCAGTAACGGGTCCCGCAAAAGGCTATCTTCAGCTGCAATTTCTCAACTGGATCAACATGCTATCGTCACAGAGGGAACGGATCAAAATTTTGTTGATGACATGTCATGCAGCAGGAAAAGGTGTGAACCTTAGATGATCGGGTGATATGAGCGTCTATTGTTCAGCAAAGTTGGTGTATTAAAAATCACGAGTTCCATGTTTTTGTAAAAGATTATTATAGATCCCCGATAGTTATGTTTCCACAAAAGAAGAAGGGCTTCGGTTAGTTTACCATAGTCTTTTATTGGTAATAAAAGACGAAAGGCATTATAGGTGACGATTTATATGTTTTTAACCCACTTAAGGCTTAGGGTGCTGAAAGCAAATATTGAAGATGTAGATTAGATGATAATGAGAGTCAAAAGGATGTTTGACCTGGACTTGGAAAGTCAACAAAGTTAGGTTATTGATAATCGATTGGTTGTTCTCGTTTTTCTTTTTATTTTTTATTTTTTGCCTTTGTTGTAATCGTGCTTATTGGTTTTGTTTTCCACCATGCGGTCGATCTGTAGCATGGATCAATGAAGTCGAATGATAATAAACGGATATTTGACTTATCTTGTAACAAATATATGGCATTATTCATTTTTCATTGTTTATTTTGTAGACTACAAGAATAAGAATATTACAAATTTGTATGTGTAGCATGGATTGAATTATATATATGATACCATGCCAGGTATTGCTAACTATTATCTGCAGGTGGCAAAATTTAAGCGTATTACAAGATCGGTTTGTTTAATTAAGCAGCAGGAGCAGGTGTCGGCGCTGTATATTTCTCAATAGCCGCTTTAATTCGTTCCTTATCTCTGGTAGGAAAAGCTTCCAATAGGGTTCCATTTTTGTAGAAATGAAAGAGAGGTACTGCCTGTGTCAAAGTTAAAAGTAAACTCAAATTACAGAGTAACCAGGTTAAATTATTTAACATTAAAGGGGATGTTGGAGTCTAATTTTGAGTTATAAGCAGAAAACCGAATCACAATGGGCTAGTTTCAAATTCAAATTAACAACTACACATACAATACTTCACCTTGTTGTGTTGGCTGTAAGCTCATACACCATCTGTGCCAGTGTTTAAGGTCCGATTTGACTAAATTATCAGGTCAGTTATGAACCGCCAAATGGTGTAACGGCCGACAACCCAACCAAGCCAGTTTAGTTTGTCGTTTCTCAAAACCTTAGTTCGCTGTCTGGACCAAATTTTTTGTAAAAATTGGCTAGACCAGATTGTGAACACCTTAGTAACACCCATTTTTTCCCGACCCATGAACCAAGCTCTACAAAACTAAATCCCGGGGAAGGGTAAAAAAAGGGAATTTTGAATACACAAAACTAAAATACCTTGATTCGAAGTCGTTCTGCTATATCTGATTGCTCATCGTATTCATCAATTACCTGCAACATGCATCACAAGACTTTATTAACTGCCACATTTTACATATACAGTTTCTTTGACTCGAATAAGTCAGCTCACGAATAAACAAACTCACATTATGCTTCAAGAAGATAACTGCAGCCTCTTCATCACCTGACCCCTTGCACAACTTTGCAAAACCTTGTTCTATATACTTGCAACTCCCACATGAGGTGCGATAGAAGTCGACCACAACTAAAGTGTTACCCTTTCTTGTTTTATCCAAAACCGTGAGTAGTTCCTCATCCTTCTTGATTTCTCTGACACATTCAACCGGGCAGAGCTCCTCATCTTCATCATACGACTCTTGTGGGTCCCCGTTAGCCATGCAGTTGACTCGCATCCGTGGCCTTTGACGGTGTGAAACTGCGCCTCTGTTATCACATGGATTTTGTTCCTTCAAGTGGTATGCTTTCTTGGAACTTCTGTCCAGTAAGGTTGACGGGTTCTTGAATTCGGTTTGTGTGTTGTGGATCTTAGCTTTAGCAAAAGGTATGAGGGTTTGGTGAATCATGGTGCTATGTTTATTCACTGAAGTATGTATAGACCAGGACATAGGATTTAATGTACTAAAACATCAAAAAAGTAAGGTTGCGGATGTTCTTCGTCTTCACTATTAATTTTGGATGTATCAACTGTAAGAAGTAAAAAGTATGAATTCTTTTGATCAATATAGTGTAATGAATAAGCAGACCTATACCAGTAAAGCAAACAGACTATAGGTGTTTATAAACTGTTAAAACCAAACCATCTAATGGGAGCAAGTTGGCCGGTTTGAGATTATAGAGCTCAGTTCTACCTTTATTACTTGCCAACTAATAATTTAGGAATATGCAGTTGCATAAAATATTACTTTTAACAAGGCAACTATTCTGAAAATAAAGTCAGTTAATCTAATCCTACTGGTTTGGCTTGTAGATTACAGACAGACAGACAATAAAGTATGAACAGATTGAAACACAATTCGGATAATAATAATAATTCTAGTTAGCTATAACCATTTGCTCTGATATCATAATGCCTATTGTGGCATGGAGCCGGCGATGAGAGTTGAAAGAGTACCTGGTGGGTGAAGGAGGAGAGCACGCAGGGCAATGAGAGTCAATAATAACATTATTCACCACCTCACACTTGTGCCTCTCATATCCACCACTCACTCCAATATTCCTGTATTCCGTAATTGACAATTCTGAATTTTGATCACCGTCATTTTTATTTTATTCATAAACTACCCACTAAAGTTTTCTAGTTTATTATTATTATTAGTCCCGAATAAGATTATTGAAGTAATATTGGAATTTGAATATAACCAAAAAAACAAGAGAATAAAGAAAGGTGGGAATGTGAATTACTGGATGCAAATTAATCGTTACAATACATGGTATTTATAATACCAAAATAACTATTTAGAAAGACTATTTAAGCAGACAAACTCATATTATTAGTTTAATAAAAGTGAACAGATGACATACAACTTGTAAAATCGTCGGTGGTTTCACAACACTCCCCCTTGGATGACACATTTTCAAAACTTCGGGGTCTTGAACTACTGCCTCATTAAAAACCTTACTAAAGAAAAACCCAATGGGAAAAAGCTTTAGCTAAGGGAAAAAGAGTGCAGTATATAGCTCCCCCTCAAGTTGCAGGTCGTTACTCATCCGTACATGGCGCATGCCAATATCATGGACATGTTTTCTAAATGTTTTTGTGGGAAGTGCTTTTGTGAAAAGATCAGCCGAGTTGTTGCTGGATTGGACATGTCTCATCTCAACCTGATTGTCTTTAATATGGTCCCGAGTATACTCAAAATATCTTGGTTGTATATGCTTTGTTCTGTCACTTTTGATATACCCTTCCTTCATTTGCGAGACACAAGCTGCATTATCTTCATAGATAGGAGTTAGAATTTGATCTTTCTCTAGTCCACAAGAAATCAATATGTGTCGTGACATAGATCTTAACCATACGCATTCTCTTGAAGCTTCATGCAATGCAATGACTTCAGCATGATTTGAATATGTTGCAATGAGTGTTTGTTTCTGGGAACGCCATGAAATCGCAGTTCCTCCATTCTTAAATACGTATCCAGTTTGAGATTTTGCTTTATGGGGATCAGATAAATAACCTGCATCTGCATAACCAACTAACCCTTCTTTTGAATCGTTAGGATAAAATAAACCTAAGTCAGCAGTTCCTTATAGATACCGAAAAATATGTTTAACGTCATTCCAATGTCTTTTAGTAGGGAATGAACTGAATCTTGCCAATAAATTAACTGCAAAAGAAATGTCAGGTCTTGTACAGTTTGTAAGATACATAAGTGCTCCAATTGCACTAAGGTATGGTACTTCGGGACCAAGAATCTCTTCATTATCTTCGCAAGGACGAAATAGATCATTATCAACATTGAGTGATCTAACAACCATTGGTGTGCTCAAAGGATTTGCTTTGTCCATATTGAAACGCTTTAAGAGTTTCTCAGTATAAGTTGATTGATGCATAAGTATCCCATTATGCATATGCTCAATTTGTAAACCAAGACAATATTTGGTTTTTCCAAGGTCTTTCATTTCAAATTCTTTCTTTAAAAGAGCAATCGCTTCATTAATTTCTTTTTGTCCCAATTAAATTGAGATCATCAACATACACAGCTATGATCACATATCCTGATGTTGTCTTCTTGATGAAGACGCATGGACAAATAAGATTATTTGTATATCCTTTGCTTATCAAATAATCACTCAAACGATTGTACCACATCCTTCCAGATTTTTTCAATCCATACAAGGATCGTTGTAACTTGATGGAATACATTTCCTTAGGCTTTGAGCTTAATGCTTCGGGGAGTTTAAATCCTTCGGGAATTTTCATACAGATGTCATTGTCTAGTGATCATACAAGTAAGTTGTGACAACATCCATAAGACGCATCTCAAAATTTTTAGAGATTGCTAAGCTGATTAAATATCTAAAGGTAATAGCATCCATAACATGAGAATACGTTTCTTCATAGTCAATTCCTGGCCTCTGAGAAAAACCTTGAGCTACAAGTCTTGCTTTATATCTTGTAACTTCATTTTCTCATTCCATTTTCTCACAAAAACCCATTTATATCCTACAGGTTTTATTGACTTTGGTGTAATGACAACAGGTCCAAAAACCTTTCGATTGTTTAGTGAGTTTAGTTCAGCTTGCATGGCATCTTTCCATTTGTTCCAATCTTGTCGATTTTTACAATCATCTACGAATTTTGGTTCAGGGTTATCATTTTCTTCCATGATATCACTTGCCACAGAATAAGAAAATATATCATCAATATTTTCCATTTCATCTCGATCCCACATTATATGTTATTGACCATAGTTGATTGACAATTCCTTATTGGGATCATTTATTTCTTCCTGAGGGAATGTTATATTATTTATTCTTTCTTGATGGAAGGTTTTGTCAATCATTCCTTCCTTAGGGCCAATATCCTTTTCAGAGCCCTTTCTTTTTCGAGGATTTTTATCCTTTGAACCCATTGGCCTTCCACGTTTTAAACGTTTTTGGGATTCATGAGGTGCATTATTATTATTTTGCTTGTTTGGAAACTCAACTCGAGCTGGAGCATTAGCAGCTGGTATATGAGATTTAGTGACCCTGTTTATATCAGTAAATGCATCAGGTAACTGATTTGCAAATTCTTGTAGATGTATTATTTTTTAAACCCCCGTCTCACTTTGTTTTGATCTTGGGTCTAGGTGTAACAATGATAGAACACACCATGATATATCTCTTTCTTGCTTTTTCATTTCTCCCCCTAATGCCGGGAACATTGTTTCATTAAAATGGCAACCAGCAAAACATGCTGTAAATGCATCACCTGTTAAAGGTTCAAGGTATCTTATAATGGAAGACGTTTCATATCCAACATATATTCCTAACCTTCTTTGGGGACCCATTTTGTGCGTTGTGGTGGTGCAATAGGAACATACACGGCACACCCAAAAATTCTAAGGTTAGAGATATTTGGCTCATTTCCAGAAACAAGTTGTGTGAGAAAGTATTTATGATTTGCACTTGGTCTCACACGGATTAATAATCCAGCATGCATAATTGCATGACCCCAAATAGAAACATGGAGTTTTGTCCTCATTATTAATGGTCTAGCTATTAGCTGTAAGCGTTTGATCAACGACTCGGCTAAGCCATTTTGTGTGTGTACATGAGCAACAGGGTGTTCTACAACAATCCCCACATACATGAAATAATCATCAAAAGCATGTGATGTAAATTCTCCTGCATTATCAAGCCTTACTCTATTAATGGTATAATCGGGAAAATGTGCACGTAATTTGATAATTTGAGCAAGAAATTTTGCAAAAGCAACATTATGAGTCGATAATAAAGAGCTATTAGACCATCTGTTGGATGCGTCTATTAAGACCATGAAGTATCTAAATGGTCCACATGGTGGATGAATTGTTCCACATATGTCACCTTGAATTCTTTTAAGAAACATTGGTGTTTCTTTATCGACTTCTAATGGCGAAGGCCTTGTAATTAATTTGCCAATAGAACAAGATGTACATTGAGATATTTTATCTATTTTGTGGATCTTTTGACCTTTCAGTGGATGCCCATGTGTATTTTCAATTATCCTTACTTATTTAGGTCACATACCATAATGGTATTTCCCTTACATATATTATTATTATTATTATAAGTATTATTAGCTTTTATATAGCTGTTAAACTGTGATCTTATTATTAATATTATTATAATTAGTAGTAGTTTTTATATAACTGTTAAACTTTGATTTTCTTTATTTTGCTTCATACACATGTACTTAGAGCCGAGGGTCTCTCTGGAAGCCACCTCTTTATTCCTTTGGATAGAGGTACGGTGTGCCTACATCCCACCCTCCCCAGACCCTACTTATAGCTTTGCTGTCGGTGGGATTTTACTGGGTATGATTGATTGATTGATTGATTGATTGATTGATCATTGTGGATCCTGGATGGCCTAATCTGTCATGCCATAAGTTTATGATACCAGAATCGCAATAATTTTCTTTGACTGCCATATGTGCTTGAGGCACATTTATATATGTATAATGCAAACCAGAATGGAGCATTGGCAATTTTTCCAATATCTGATCTTTGCTTATGATATGCAAAAAATTTTCATTACAAGCAGTCCTTGACTGAGTATCATATCCATTATGATATATGTTTTTGAAACTCAACAAATTTCTTGTTGATTTTGGGGAAAATAAAGCATTTTCTATTTTGAGCTTTGTACCATTTGGTAATGCTAAATTAGCTTTTCTCACTCCTTCTATCAAGTTTGTAGGACCTGATATTTTATTGATGATCCCTTTTGTTGGTTTCAGTTTATAAAAATATTTTTTTGATCTAAGTATAGTATGCGTGGCTCCAGTATCCGCTATGCGTATATCTTCTTCATTTGTTTGATCTTGTGCTTCAGTGATTTTCATTTTAAATCTTAAAAGTATTAAGAAAAATAATAAGTGTATAACGAATACATTATGATATTTAATTAAGAACATTATTTAATTAAAAAACAAACAGTACATGAAGGAAACTACATAACTAAAGATAATGAGAAACACACTTAACTATTGCATATAATTATTGTCGTCAAGCGAAATTTGTTTTTCAGAGATCCACATCAAAGTCTGCAATGCTCAGATCAGCATTGAGATCATCAAAGTTATCAACATGGTTCACTTCTTTCTCTTTTCCTTTGAGAGATGCTTGGTACAATTCACACAGATGTGGAGTTGTGCAAGAAGCCTTTGCCTAGTGGTTTGTACTTCCACATCTAAAACAGGGTGTGCCATTATTTTCGGACCTACCAGCTTCATTCCATTTATTGTGGTGGTTGGAATTGGTATTCTGTGGAACATGATAATTATTGGCTCTCTGGTTACGACCACAGCCACGGCCACGACCACAACCGTAAGAATTAGTGTTCCATTTAATGAATGCTTACGATCATTAAAATTCATTTTGTCAAAATGACCACGTCCATGGCCTCGTCCACGACCTTGTTCCCATTTATGACCAGAATTTTTATGAGAACTTTTGTGAGCAACATTTGCTTCTGGTATTGCTAATGAACCTGTGGGATGAGATTGATGATTTTTCATCAATAATTCATTATTTTTTCTGCTACAAGGAGTAATGCATTTAGATCAGAGTATCTCCTAAAATTATGCAATCGATAATGCGTTTGCAAGGTTATATTTGATGCATGAAATGTGGAGAAAGTTTTCTCCAACATATCTCCCACAGTAACAGTTTGCCCACAAAATATGAGCGTTGAGCATATTCTGAACAAAGCAGAGGTGTACTCATTTACTTTTTTAACATCTTGGAACCTGAGATTGTTCCATTCATCTTTAGCAGTGGGAAGTAGAACTTTCCTTTGATGATCAAATATTCTTTTTAAATATTCCCACAAAATGAATGGATCCTCACAATTTGAATACTCAAATTGTAACATCTCATCAATGTGTTTGTGGAGGAAGACATCGGCTTTTGCCTTGTCTTGATCCTCACAATTATTTCCCACTGTTATCGTATTCAAAACACCCATTGATTTGAGATGTCGTTTGACATGTGCCGTCCATGACATATAACTATCCCTGGTGATATTGAGAGCCATAAATTCAAGTTTTGCGATGTTTGCCATTTTATTACTAAAATACAAAGGTAGAGCTATAAATAGATAAAGAAAAAAGAAAAGATTAAACTCTCTAGGTGGGAGATTACAAATTAAGAACAATAAGATTATCAACATTATGGTAGTTAACATTAAAACTGGATGAATCATCTTTCCAAATATTATCTTGAGTATTCCCGAGAAGAAAGTTTTTGTATTTGTGAAATATTTGAGATTGATAATTGGTTATTTATAGTTGAATATTTATATCCGTTTTACAACGGTTATATTACCGTTTTATAACAGTAACATTACCGTTCGTATGTGTGTGTGTGTATAATATTAATTATTTTAAAGTAAGATAATAAATGAAGTTTATTTTTATAAAATATATAATTAGTATGCATAATAATAAGAATAGAATTGTTAATGTAAATAAATCTAACTTCTAAATGAAATATTAGTGTGCATATTTAAATAAGAGTTAGAATAGTTATCAAATTTTAATAACAATGATTATACACATTATTGCTATTACTTAGTATATGTATATATTTCCAATGTACAGAATTAAAGAAGTGTTTATGATACTTATGTAGATACCTTTGTGCCTATTAGGATATAAGCGGCTCGTGCTAATAACGTATTATAATATTAGCCCTGATTATAACAAGATTATTGAAGTAATATTGGAACTTGAATATAACAAAGAAACAAGAGAATAAAGAAAGGTGAGAATGTGAATTACTGGATGCAAATTAATCGTTACAATACATGGTATTTATAATACCAAAATAACTATTTAGAAAGACTATTTGAGCAGACAAACTTATATTATCGGTTTGACAAAAGTGAAAAGGTGACATACAACTTGTAAAATCGTCGGTGGTTTCACAACACACGTTATGTTTTCTAGCTAACTTTTTTATGTTGTTTTCATGAATTTTATTTCATAAATAGTGCTTTTAAGAAAAGTTGTTTAACAAGTGGTATGCTTTTTAAAGTATGTTCATAAATGGTGTAGCTGTGGTTTGAAACCACGGTTCGTCTTTTTCTCGTTAAGTGTGTCAGGCGAGCTTTCAGAAAAAAATAAAGTATGAATACAATAATACAAACCATGGTTTGAAACGACGGATTGCACCCAAAATATAAACCTAATACTGCTTTCTGTGAGCAATGTGGTTTTGATGGTCAAGCCGTGGTTTGAAACCACGGTTTGATGTTTTTTATTATTTTTTGTCAAGTACAGAATGTTCACATGCATCTTTTTTGTTTTTTAGTCAACCAGTAGTTCATTTTTTAGTCAACCTGTGGTTCAAGACCATGTTTTTGTTTTTTAGTCAACCCGTGGTTCAAGGCCACAGTTTGATATGTTTCTTGATTCTCTACACTTTAAACAGATTTACATAATATATTTGCATGCATGTTTTTGTTTTGTGCTTTAGTGATGATAATAGCATGCAAGATTCTCAAAATGTAACATCTCGCAACTTTTGCAGAGAGATATGATGTAAGTTACTATTTAGCGTGATAAAGCATGCAAGATTCTCAAATTGTAAATAGTTTTTCAATGAGATTTCATCTCACAAATTTTGCAGAGAGATGTGATTCAGTAACTTTTTAGTGTAATATCATTTCAATAACTTATCATGTACTATGGTTATATTGAAAATACACTTTAAATGACCTTATAAATAGATTATAAACACATAGTTCAGAATAAAACTATTAACTTGACATTTTCTCTAATTTTATTCTCACTCAATCAAGATGTCTTCATTCAATCCATTTCTCCTAAGAATTATCTGGGGTGGTAATATTTCTTATGAGAATGGATTTGTTTCTTGTGACGAATCAACCTGAATTTCTTCATTTCCTATTCTTCTGAAAATGTCTTATGAAGAGTTAGCTGATATGATTTATAATCTTATTGGTCATCCTAAAGAATCCTATAATTTGGTGTTGTTATCCTACAAGTTTCAAGGGATATGTGAAGCGTCACATATTGTCAATGACATGAGTTTAGAAATGTTGTATTTCTAGCAAAAAGGGGTGATATTTACGTTAAGTGGGAACCAGAAATTCCCGTCCAACAAGTGGGTTGTATGGACCTCCTACGAAGTTTTTCTGTCTCACAAACACCCCAATAAACAACTCTACTTGAATCCAATCTTTTGACTCATGATGTAGCAGCCGGTTCATCAATGTTTACCAGCCAAGACGATATTCCAGATCCACAAGCTAGTGACACTAGAGAATGGCGATCAAGGGGGATTTGACAACTCTCATTATAAAATCTTTGAATCTTCGGAAGATGCGAGACAAGATTTGAGCTTGTCTACACATGAAACTGATGAAGACGGCTACGTTGAACCTCCAACAGAGTATAATGTCAGAATTGTTCAAGGCTTTGCTCAAGGAACGATGAAACATTAGTTATTCAATAAAACAACGAAATAAGATGTTAAATACAAAATTATATACAATAACTAACACACCAATAGTTCAAATCTACCGTCGTAATTTTGTGAGGTTCCTGTTTGACTAGGGTTAGAAATATAAAATATGGTTCGAGCCAGAAACCATGTCATATATTCTTCGCTACCCACACTTGTATCACATGGTATACCATTTACAACATTGTTTAACCTCCCCTACAACATTTCAACATAAATTAAGTGTTCATTTTTCCAATCCTTTGTTTGTCATTTCCGGTTGACTTTATGCATTCTCATGTGCTCTTTTTTTTTGTTAAAGATCAAATTTCTAGGAATGGTTTGTACTGATGACCGTCGTTTGAGTCAATCAAAAACCTAATTATTCTAAATAGTTAGAGCAAGTAGGGCATCGTATCACAAGGAGTATGTGGTCAATGTATTCATGTAACAGATTTAATATTATGAAGTGACTAATTTTTAGTGCTGATCACACAAGCAATTTTTAGTAAATTCAGAGAACCAAGCAATGAACAAGTAAACGAATTTCAAACAGTTAACAAAGCAAATCACACCCGGGAATTCAAGTAAGCAACCAACAGTATCTCATGTAACCTAACAGATTAATTATTAACGATTAACTGAAAACTGATCAATCAAACAAAACCTTAGACATCAACAATTACTTTACACACGGCACTGGTTATAAAACAGTCCTTGCCAGTGTGACTCAATTAAGGGTAATTGTATGTTTTATCGTATTCAATCTAACCAAACAGTTATATGACTAATTATCTAGCAACTGGTAACATATCGTTCAGACCAACGTAAACCTAAACCGACCGAACACTCAGAAATACCAAACATCAATAATCATATATTAATCATCAATAACAAAACATAAGTATTCTTAATCACATGAGAAAAACTGTTAAAGGTTACAAACTAAACATCCCGGGTGCGATTCTAGGAGATTAGCCGAGCCGCGACATCATCGAATCTTCAATACGGATGATATGGATCATAGGTATGGTCTTGACACGAGCTAGGATGGTGAAATCGCCTATCGGAACTGCTGGAAATCGCCTCTATTCTTCAAAAACGGAGTTAGGGTTTCTTCTTGATGAAAAAGAAGTTATCAACTCAAAACCCCGTCTGCACACCCTTCGCGGTATGCGACGGGCCTTCTTAAGGGTCGATCGCGTAGCGCGATTGACCGAAGTCAAAGATATTTTATAACCCATCGCGGTACGCGATGGGGACCTCAGCAAGCCCATCGCGTACCGCGATGGGACCCTGTTACAGCAAACTTTAACCATTTCATTGTTTTGCGTGCTGGACATCCCGGGTCTTCATTCTGTGTCACGACAGGTCCATAATGAGTACTTTAACGCCTATGACCTGAAATCCAATAAAACACGTATGAAGTATCGATAGTTCTAGAATAAACAGTTAAAACTAAATAATAAACGAAATAAAATATATACAAATTAACCGACCATCACATCCCCACACTTATATTTTGCTTGCCCTCAAGCAAAACTCTAAAGCAAACCTCGACCTCCATCATAGGTATGTAGATTATCGCCATTAATACTAGTAAGGTTTAAGGTCATACCCAGTTTCCCAGACTGACACTGTTTTTAGATTGACATCTCATAAATACGGTTAAAAAAAACAATAGAGCCGCCCAGACAGGTGTACTTTGTTTCCGGTTAAGGCACACATGCTCATACCACTCGTAATATAACATCTCTCCTCTCGGTTTAATATATGGACTAGCAAAAGATGTGCCAATATCACTCAGCTCTAAATATCACTGATAAGTACATATTAATCCATCAAGATGCTTTGGCACAAATGCAAATCAAGAGATCTTTAAAAGGGTTGTAACGGGGCCAGGTGTAAGGGTATGGAAGGGAAATATTTAAGTAGCTCAAACGATCAACCCGGCTTATTACAAAACATCTAAATAAACGAAACTAATATACAACTAACTGACTGATTATATACATCTAAATAAACAAACTATCAACATACTGATTTCACAATTTTTTTTTACATAAACGAACTTCAACGAACAATAGAATACATAACTGAATATAAACAGACATCTTTTTGTCTTTTTCTCAATTTTTTAAGCATAATAACGTGATTCTTAACAATGGAACAAATATAAAAACAAATACAATTACAGTTAAAAATAAACCTAGTAAGCCGGATCGTCTCGTAACATAATGTCGGGGTTAAACAAACGAAAAATAAGTCCAAAAAATGTTTTCTAAGGGACCCAACCCCCAGCCCCTCACATAAACCATCCTCATATGTATAATGTATGAGGCCCCAACCCCCCAATACCCACACTCACGCTCATCCAGACGAGGCTTAACCTAGTTGCCTCTATCACTTTTGCATTTTGCCAACTGTGATCCCGTAATCCATGAGCATCAGTGAAAGCACTCAAATGACATGTGTGTACTATATTTATATGTGTATTATATATATTTGGGTCAACTCACACACGTACCGGAGGAATAGGGTTGACGATATAAACATGTGTACATGTCCCCATGACTCGTTATCCCCGCCTAAACGACCCCATTTTCAAATTCTCGTAATAAAAACATTTGTGAGCAAGACTAATGAGACGCTGAAAAACCAACCATGGCCAAAAACCTATGACTTGGCATTAATGGCAATAATTAACAGTTAACAACTTTGGTTTCTGAACACTATTCGAGGTACTATCGGGCTAATATTTTTCAAATTTTCCCCCATCCCCACACTTGAGGTTTACATTGTCCTCAATGTAAGAACACTTAACATTGTCCTCAAAGTTAAAAAAAATGATAAAAACGATTAATGAACATTTGAGGGACGGGGTTGAAATTGACTTTTTGATTATTAAGCAATTTTAAAATTTCGGGGCTCATGTGTGGCAGTTCTACTAACAATTATACAATTACACTTTTAACATTTTAAAGTAATAAAAATAAAATAAATTATGAAACTGAAATCACCTGATATCAACGTGACTGGAGAAGGACCAGTCGGCTCGTGAACTCTCATAACACTCGTATACTCTCGTCTCATCCAATTACCAAACTGACAATCGAACCTGCAAAATCTCGAGATGTGTAGAAGCAAGCTTCTCACAAGTGTAAGACATAGGTCTTTTAAGAGTTATAAAAATGAATATTTGTTAATTTTATTAAAACACTTACCGAGCCAAATTAATTCGTTTCATAATAAATTCTGTTAAATTAGTTAAAAACGTTAAAAGACCTAACTCACTTTCGTAGGAATCACGATTGCATTTAGCGTATGCAACAAGCCCTGTAAACCCCCCGGTAGCCCGGGAGGACGAGTGGGGTCTCGTGAGGGTTTATAGCGAACAACACCCACAAAGTTCGATTACAACAAAATATACAAATAAATCAAACACAACAGCAATCAAAAGATATATAAACATAAAGCCCAACCAGTTACCCATACATGAATCCCCAAAATATAGTATAATATAATACAGACCATGATACTAATAAAAACAAAATAAAGTGAAAAAGGTAACCAAAAAGCTACTGTGCTGGGGAATCATCAGATGACTCGTCCTGCGGATCCATAGGCTGCTCCGCTGTGATAATCAATTACTGTGGGAGCGGTACCTGCTAAGAGACAAATAACAAACGAAAATAGTCATCATGGCGGGGCAGATGGGCCCGGGTCTCTAGCCTATGTGCTCGGGCCTCCTCCATCTCGGCCCGAACCTCCTGTCGATGGGCTCGAGCCACCTCCAGGATCTCCGACTGCCGCTGATATATCATAGCCAATGTGACGGGCTGCTGCGGCTGGCGTGAGGAAGATGCTGATGTCTCTCAGAGTGAATGCTGCTGCTGGGGTAGCATGATATGTGGAGTCGGACCACGCTGACGGCGTGTCGGAATACCTCTCTGTAGAGAAACAGCAGCCTCCGACCCTTCTGGTGGTGGTGCCTGTGGACCCTGTCGGACCGGTACTAAAGCCACTGGATCATGCTCCTCAACGATCCCGGCCCGACGGGCCTCCAATGTCCCAAAAACGCCTATAGGTGGCCCCCGGGTAAAATATCTAGTCGGATAACGCTCAAAAACCCCAAGCCGCTTCGTAATATAAGGCCCTAATGGTAAGCGTGCCGAGGATCCCTGTAGTCTGCTACCCTGAGCGAAATACGTGAGCAGGAGCATCGCCACATTGGCCGGTCGCTGGCCAAGAATAGAATATAAGCACAACATATCTAAGTTGCTACACTTCTCGTGGCCCGAATGTCGGCCGACAAGAGTACAGGCAATGATCCTGTGAATGTAGCGATGGACGGGGTCCTGAATAGACGACTCCACAACAACACTGGAGGGGGCCCCATCGGCGATCTCCGCCCAATACTGGCCGAGCTGGGCCTCCGTGAGCCAGTACTCACAGGGGTCCTAAGTATGTGTCGTGTAACCACGTATACTCTGGAGGAAGGCAGGCGCCTGAACCTGCTCGACCGTATAAAATCCAGTGGCCACCGCGAAATCTGGGACGGACATCTCATACAACTGTCGTCCCAGTGAGAATGATACCGCGCGTGGCTCACTAAACTCCGTGGGCGTGAAGTTAAAAGTTGAATAAAACTCACGTGTGAGCTCGACATACGGAATCGAGTCACACGCAAGCACATCTTCCCACAGACCTGTCAATAAATCACGTACCTGGTCGTGAATCCCCAACTGACGCAACAATGTCGAATCAAATGAACGGTGGTGGAGAAGTTGCATCTGTCGGATCCGCGGATATCTCGTATACTCCTCTGATGTCAAATAGAATCGGAGAACTTGATGAGGTATACGATCATCGTCCATAATATCCGCTGGCTCGATGCCCTCTACAATCTGTATCTCCTCACTGTCATAGCGGATGACACGAGGGTCAGTCCGCTGCCTCTTGCAGCGGGTGCGCAAGGACTCTGGTGCATCAGACATATCTGCAAAATCAAACATTTAAATTAGATATGTCAACGGTCAATGTGGCGACAACCGTATAGCATTTCTTTCGCGGTCGTCCCACATAATAAAATAATATTAAAATATTAATATTATTTTAATAATAACCACACACAACCAAACAAACAAACAAACAAACAAACAAATGTGACTCGACACAACTCGATTAACCATACACAACCAAACAAAACAAAAGACAAAACAAACTTACTTGACACAAACTGACCAACTGTCTCGAAAAACATGCAAAGCAAACAACTAATATGTCGAGTTGGGGTTTGAAGTATTAAGTAAATATTTTAAAAATACGTTCACATAAATCGTTTAATATCGAACAAACACTATCATTTATTTTATAATAAAATAATGATTTTTAAATGTGAAAATCAAAACCCGACTCGTCACATTGAACCCTCTCGATTAGTCAACCGAATAATCAACCCGACTAACTAGTAAATCATAATCCCAAAGTAACTCCCATAACCCGTTAACAATACTCTCAAAACTACAAGTAATAAAGCAATTATCCCGACACACTAAACAAAACGGAACCCAAACTCAAATAGCCCGGCAAAATCAATCCAACAATCCCGCAACCTAAATTAACAAAGTAACAAACGAACCCTTCCCGACATCCAATATCAAACTAAATAGGTATCGAAAACGGTGGTACTGCGGACGACCGACAGTGGTGGTGATTGTAGGAGGGTGGTGTCGGTGGTGGATGGTTATGACAGTGGTGGTGAGGGTGAGTGGTGGTACGGGTGTGCGGTGGTGTGGGTGGACAGGGATGGATGATGGTTGGTAGTCGGCGGTGATGGTAGTGGTGGTGGGTGGTTACAGTGGGCGGAGGTGGTGGTTGACAGGGTTTTGACGGTGGGGTAAACAGAAAGAGACGGAGATGGTAGTGATTGAGAGTGGGAGGGTAGCGGCGGTGATGGTGGGTGGTTCAGTGTGGTGGTTGTTGTTCGCCGGAGAAAGAAGAAAAAAAGAAGAGGGAAGAAGACGAAGACGAAAGGAAGAAGGAAAGAAGACGAAGATATATAAACAGTCGGGTCAGGCGGGGATCCGAGACCCATCGCGGTACGCGATGGGTTAAGATGGACTGGGAGCGTACCACCACCCAATTATGAAGAAATTAGGGTTTTAACCCCATCGCGTAGAGCGATGGGGTGTTATGCCATGCCCATCGCATACCGCGATGGGTTCAGAAATCAGAATTTAATTTTATCGAAAACGTACCTGTTTTGGCATCCCGACATCACCCTGGACACGTTCAAAACTGAAAATACCTTTACATACCTGGAGTGACATGTACTACACCCATGCTTACCGAACTTCTCTAATTTCCCATTCTTCAACCAGTTTCCCCACACTTGGCGTTTACTGCACAAAGCTCGAGATGACACTAAGTACAAGACTCAATAAAATAAAAACAAAACTGGATAGACACTTACAAACCCCGGGTTGCCTCCCGTAAGCGCTGAATTTAAAGTCTACAGCTCGACAGTGCCTCGAACTCAGTTATCTTCATAAACCGGTGAAGTTACAATAAAATTCACCGATTCCTCATCCAGCTCGTGTATGTCCTTCATCTCCAAATATGGCTTCAGTCTATAGCCATTTACCACTTGCCTCAAATGATCATCAAAATATCCAATCTCATACTGACCATGATTCCCGACTCTTACAATCGAGTACCGGCCCGTCCACTTACTTCTTAGCTTGCCCGGGAAGAGTTTCATTCTCGTGTTGTACAACCACACTCGTTGAACAACTTCAAAATTCTTCAACCGGATATTAGCATCATGAAATTTCTTCATATTTGCCTTGTAAGCGGACGCGCAATCGTATGCCTCGTCTCTCAACTCCTCGATCTCGCACAAAGCCAATTTCCTCGCTTTACCTGCATCATCATAATCCATATTAACCTGTTTAGTAGCCCAAAATGCTCTTGTGCAATTTCAACTGGTAAATGGCAATCCTTTCCATACACAAGTCTATAAGGGGTGGTTCCAATTGGAGTTTTAAAAGCAGTTCGGTAGGCCCATAGAGCATCGGTCAACTTAGTTGACCAATCTTTTCGGTCCGCCCGAACGGTTTTCTGCAAAAAAATTTTAATTTGCCTATTAGAAACCTCCACTTGTCCACTTGTTTGTGGATGGTAAGGAGTTGCAATTATGTGATCAACACAGTATCGTTTAAGCAATTTCTCGAATTTAAAATTTTTAAAATGAGATCCCCCATCACTTATGATAGTTCGGGGGACTCCAAATCTCGAGAAAATATTACTTTGAACGAAATTGCAAACGACGGCATGATCATTGGTCCTGGTGGCTATTGCCTCGACCCATTTAGACACATAATCAACGGCCACTAGGATATACAGATTACCGTGCGAGTTAGGAAACGGGCCCATAAAATCGATTCCCCAAACATCAAAAATATCAACAACAAGGATCGGGTTCAAGGGCATCTCGTCCCTCTTTGAAATACTCCCGAGTTTTTGACACTTTAAACAATGTGTCGCAAACTCGTGAGCATCCTTAAACAAGGATGGCCAAAAGAAACCACTCGTTAAAACTTTTCGAGCAGTTTCTGGCCACTAAAATGACCACCACACGCAGACGAATGTGCGTGTTCCAACACCGCTCTGACATCCTCCTCGGGTATGCATCGTCTGATCATCTGATCTGCACCGATTTTAAACAAATCCGGATCATCCCAAATGTATTGTTTATTCATCATTAAAGTCAAACGGGGCATCCTTAAGTAATAAATTACATAAGGGTTTGATAATGTCACTAAAACCCTTAATAAATTGTCTATAAAACCCAGCATGCCCCAGAAACGATCTAATGCCTTTGACATTGGTGGGATGAGGTAGAGTGGAAATGACTTGGACCTTAGCCCGGTCGACCTCGATCCCACGACTCGAAACAACATGGCCCAAAACAATTCCCTCTTGTACCATAAAATGGCTCTTTTCCCAACTAAGAACCAAGCTCGTTTCGACACATCTTTTCGAAACTTTTTCAAGTTGGTTTAAACATGACTCGAAAGATGTGCCGAAAATCGAAAAATCATCATGAAAATTTCCAAAGACTCCCCCACCATATTTGAAAAGATACTCATCATGCACCTCTGAAAGGTGGCGGGGGCGTTACATAACCCGAATGGCATTCGCCTAAACGCGAATGTGCCATACGGGCACGTAAACGTGGTCTTTTCATGATCTTCAGGATGAATAGCTATCTGGTTATACCCGGAATACCCATCTAGAAAACAATAAAATTTTTGACCAGATAGCTTTTCGACAATTTGATCGATAAACGGAAGCGAAATTGATCTTTTGATGTTGCCGCGTTCTGTTTACGATAATCAATACAAATGCGCCACCCGGTTACCGGCCGGGTGGCGACCTCGTTACCTGAGTCATCCTTAACGACTTGGATGCCCGCCTTTTTCGGTACTGTCTGTGTCGGGCTCACCCACGTGCTGTCTGATATGGCAAAGATAATGGCAGCATCTAACCACTTCAGCACTTCCTTCTTCACCACTTCCCTCATGTTCGGGTTAAACCTCCGCTGAGCATTGTGCGCAGGTTTGACAGCCGGATCTGTTAAGATTTTGTGCATCACAATTGAGGGACTGATTCCCTTCAGATCCGCTATCGTCCACCCGATTGCTTCTTTATTCGCAACCAGCACCTCCATCAAATCATTTTCCTGTTCCATAGATAAGTTAGAAGCTATAATAACAAGCAACGTATTATTCTTACCAAGAAAAGCATATTTTAAATGCTTTGGGAGCTCTTTCAACTCGACTTTCGGTGCTTCCAGCATTGACGGTTTCAACCCGGTATCAATCTTCTCGGGAAGCGGTTCCACCTGAACTGACCATGGTGGACGGTCTCCTCGCACAGCTGCGATCTCCATTTGTCTTTCCTCCTCTTCCAGCAACTTGTCTGTTTCCACCTGTGACCTGTCAAACAAAAAACACGTCTCCGCTATGCCATCCGAACTGACGACAGAGTCGTATAGCGGGATGCACTCGTCAATGACATCAGCCATGAAGCATTCGTCATCGACCGAATTATTTCCACGTGTGAAAACATTAATTCTCAGCTTATGGTTACCGAATGTCATGTCAACAGTATCATTTCTACAATTAATGTTGGCATTTGCGTTAGCCAAAAATGGTCTACCGAGGATAACCGTAGGCTGTTTGGTCCTTTCACCTGAAACATAATCGAGAACCAAAAAGTCAACTGGAAAGTAAAAGTCTTTCACCTTGACGATAACGTCAGTCAATATTCCTCGGGGCAGTTTCGGTGTCTGGTCAGCCAAGACAACCGTAGTGGCAGCCGCACGAAGCGGGCCAAAATCGTACTGGTCATATAAACTGCCCGGGAGAATACTGATACTAGCTCCAAAATCTAGAAGCGCCCGAGTCATTTTAAAATCACCCACTTGAATGGGTATAATGGGCGTTCCCGGATCTTGTAGCTTCGGTGGAAGCGAACCCGAAAGAATTGCACTCACATTATCGGTAAAATCAATTTCTTTAGGAATCTTATGACTCCTTTTTTGTGTGCACAGCTCTTTCAAGTACTTGGCATAGGCGGGAATTTGTTTAATGGCTTCTAAAAGAGGAATGTTAGTTTTAACTTGTTTAAAAGTTTCCCAAATTTCTTCTTGTTGCGGGCCACGTTTTGATGCCATCTTCGCCTTTGATGGTGCCAACAAAGCATCGGGATATGGAACAGTTTTCACTTTTTCCTTATCCTTAGAGTTGTTGGTGTCATCCTTCGGAACCGACTTGTTATTTTTAGTTTCACTTTTGTTAGATTCATTTAATTTAATCAGTTCCGGCTCGTCATCACTGACGAGATTTTCATCAATCTCTTCCACCACCCCATCAACCAATGGTGGTGGACCTCCAACCTTATTATCATATTTCTTACCACTACGTAAAATACTTTCCTGATTGACATGCTTTTACGAACTGGAACTGTAGTGGTTCGGATTTACTATGGTGTCGTTCGGGAGTTGGCTCATGTTTTTCTGTAACTTTGCCACATCTGAAGCGAGCTGACCGATCTGCTTCATCATTGCCTTTGACGACTTATCCCGTAACTCGAACTGTTGCTTCGTTTCGGTTTTGTGATCGGTCATGACTTTCAACAACGCATCCAACTTCGAGTGCACCGAATCATCAGAATTTCCCGAGGACCCTATCTGTTGATCCTGATTACCCGAAGAATTTCCGCCTAGGTTACCGTCTCTATTATACCCCCGGTTTTGATTACTCGAATCCTGCTGATAACCGCTCTGGCGGTAATTACCCTGCGATCTGTTCTGGCTCGATCCCTGAAAGTTCGAGTTCAACTGAGAAGACGTGTTCCCGTAACGAAAGTTCGGGTGATTCCTCAGGCCCGGGTGATATGTGTTCGAATTGAACCCTTGGCCTTTGGAATCCCCGTAAGTATAATTAACTTCCTCGGTGTCATCCTCCACATCATCATTATACTCGGGACAATTTTCTGCCTTATGCACGATTTCACCACAATCTTCACAAACCGGGAATTTAACACCAACTTTCCCGAACTCTCTTTTCTTACCCTTTTTCAACTCAGCCAGTTCGCGTTCCAACTCAGTAATTCTTTCAGATTCACTCGTGACTGACTTGACTGGCTTAACTGACCTGGAGGAATTACCACGTCTTCGTCTTTCAGCTGCTACTTCTGCCTTAGAATCTTCACACATAAATTCCAAAAAATCCCAATCATCTTCCTCAGGCTGATTCAGCAACAGACCATTACACGAGGCCATAAGATGCTTTCGGTCCTCGTATGTCAAACCATCAACAAAGCACTTTACCAGTTCCCACAGTTCGATCTGGTGATGTGGGCATTTCCTGATCATGTCTTTGTATCTAGTAAAGGCTTCGTGAAATAACTCACCAGGTAACTGTGAAGAGTGACGAATGTCGGAACGGGCCACGGTAGTCTTCGACCGTGAATAAAACAAGTTTAGAAAAACTTGTTGCATCTCGGCCCAGTTTTTGATACTGTGCATCGATAGCGAGTTAAACCAAAGTTTCGCTTTGTCTTTTAGGGAAAATTGGAATAACCGCAACCGGACTTCATCTTGATCAAACGTACCGTCACCGATAGACCCGCAGATAGCCGAAAAATCAGTTAAGTGTGAATACGGGTCTTCTGAAGCCATCCCGTTGAAGTGAGGAACGATGTTGATGTAAGATGGTCGGGACTTGAAAGTTGGTTGTCCCTGCACTCGTTCCTATGGAACCAACGGGGATGCTCCATCTGAGATAGCCGGTCTGAACCGACTGTTAACACCATGAGCCGGGGCTATGTAATTTCTCCTCTGCCCCCCCCCCCCCCCGGGGTTTCCCATACCTCCCCAGTTAACTGGAATATCACGAACTCTTTCAGGCCGTTCCGCCCGATTCACCCTTTCTCGATTCCTTCCGTTTCTGTTAACGGGTTCAGGCCGTCTTCGATTTACCGGCTCTTCCACTTCTTCTTCATACTGATTATTACCCTCAATCTCTGGTTCATCAACCTCATTCTCGAGCTCAACCGCTCGATTCCTTCTAACCCATCGATCTACCTTATCATCAGCTGCCCGAAAACCCTCGTTTCTATTATTATCTTCCCCCTCATCCTCTTCTTCAGTCGGAACACTCAGTTGAACATCATCAATATTTATCCGAACTCGGCTGTTGGGGTTATTGTTTGGAGCGGATGGTCCGGCTTGGTCAAAGTTAAGGTTTAAGTATCGGTTAAGGTTTCAGTTTCGGTTTTGATTCCGGGTTCTGGAGGCACGAGCTGAGTTGTTTTGGTTATTCTGGTTGTTGAAGTTTGGTGGATCGGGTATGTTGTCAGGGTGAAACATGTTGGTTTGTGGAAGTGGATCTTGGTTTTGGTTATTGTTCTGGTTCTGGTTTCCGTTTTGGTTCTGGTTCTGGTTCTGGTTTTGTTCTTCCATCTCAGAGTTTCTGTTTTGTACTCGGTTCTGTCGAGCTAACCTCTCAATTTCGGGCTCGTAAATTAACGGAGACTGTCGGCCCAAATGGCGGGTGTTCATAAACATGTAATCTGCACAACTAACACAACCCGCGTAAAATACAGATAGATAAAATTTAAACTAAAAATTGAAAACAAAATTAAAACTAAAATTAAAATTAAACACAAAAATTAGATAACACGAAAGAAACTAAGCGCACTAACTCCCCGGCAACGACGCCATTTTGATGACCGTCGTTTGAGTCAATCAAAAACCTAATTATTCTAAATAGTTAGAGCAAGTAGGGTATCGTATCACAAGGAGTATGTGGTCAATGTATTCGTGTAACAGATTTAATATTATGAGGTGACTAACTTTTAGTGCTGATCACACAAGCAATTTTTAGTAAATTTAGAGAACTAAGCAATGAACAAGTAAACGAATTTCAAACAGTTAACAAAGCAAATCACACCCGGGAATTCAAGTAAGCAACCAACAGTATCTCATGCAACCTAACAGATTAATTTTTAACGATTAACTGAAAACTGATCAATCAGACAAAACCTTAGACATCAACAATTACTTTACACACGGCACTGGTTATAAAACAGTCCTTTCCAGTGTGACTCAGTTAAGGGTAATTGTATTTTTTATTGTATTCAATCTAACCAAACAGTTATATGACTAATTATCTAGCAACTGGTAACATATCGTTCAGACCAACGTAAACCTAAACCGACCGAACACTCAGAAATACCAAACATCAATAATCATATATTAATCATCAATAACAAAACATAAGTATTCTTAATCACATGAGAAAAACTGTTAAAGGTTACAAACTAAACATCCCGGGTGCGATTCTAGGAGATTAGCCGAGCCGCGACATCATCGAATCTTCAATACGGATGATATGGATCATAGGTATGGTCTTGACACGAGCTAGGATGGTGAAATCGCCTATCGGAACTGCTGGAAATCGCCTCTATTCTTCAAAAACGGAGTTAGGGTTTCTTCTTGATGAAAATAAAGTTATCAACTCAAAACCCCGTCTGCACACCCGTCGCGGTATGCGACGGGCCTTCTTAAGGGTCGATCGCGTAGCGCGATTGACCGAAGTCAAAGATATTTTATAACCCATCGCGGTACGCGATGGGGACCTCAGCAAGCCCATCGCGTACCGCGATGGGACCCTGTTACAGCAAACTTTAACCATTTCATTGTTTTGCGTGCTGGACATCCCGGGTCTTCATTCTGTGTCACGACAGGTCCATAATGAGTACTTTAACGCCTATGACCTGAAATCCAATAAAACACGTATGAAGTATCGATAGTTCTAGAATAAACAGTTAAAACTAAATAATAAACGAACTAAAACATATACAAATTAACCGACCATCATGTACCACTCCAAATGGGCGCATAACCCTGCTTGGTAAATGTGGTTCAACAACTTCCCAAAATATGAGAGTCATGTCACATCTCCAACTATCTTTTCCACTTAAACAACTTTCCGGAAAAAGGTCTTCTTCTTGAAAATACGGCATCCTTTAAAACTGTTAATAAAAAATAAATTATATTAACACCCAATCACAATATGAATAAAGTTTATATGTCAATAAAATTTGGATACCTCATATGTTTGTAAAGATTGTAACTTTGAACGGTAGTGGGAGAGTGCATGATTTGGTATTTCACGAAAACTTAAATGACAATTCCACCTAATAAATAGTAAAACAATCTAAAAGTGTGAGAAAAGGAAAGGAGAGGGAATGATAAGAAAGGGAAGGGAAGGGAAGGAAATTTTTTTTAATTGGGTGTGTTCTTGAGTTGGAAGGAAATTAGAGGAAAGGAAAGGATAACTATGTTCTTAAGTTAGATGGAAAGAAAAGGAAAATAACACTTTTACAATTGTACCCCTCATCCTTAATAAGCAATTGTCTCCAAAAACAAACACACATTTTAATAAGCAATCGTCTCCAAAAAATAACCAACTACTTTTAACAAGAAATGCAACCAACTAGTTCCAAAAAAGTTCAACTCGGTTTCCAAAAAAAACATAAAAGTTTCAAAAAAAGTTTCAAATCTCATTCCCATGCTCCCATCATTCTACGTAACATATTCACCCGCTTGTTAAGAGGACAACCAAAAAGAGCCCGTGCTTTTTCCAGACGCTCAACCAAAAAAAGATACGCATCAAAGATTTCCTCCTCTGACACTATGCCCATAATCTCCAACTCTTTGTAGATTTCCTCCTCTGAGTGAACACGTGCACGAGAACCTTCCATTACCTTGCATAAATCCTAAAATAGTAACAAACAACATGTATTAGGCAATGAAATCATGGTCGTTTTAGTTACTACAAGGTTTAATTCACCACAGTAGGAGCAAAAGTACAACCTAAAGACCCAAAATTAAACTTCAGGTCTATCAAGGAAAAGCTATTTAAAGAGTACTCAGTACTTGCAAGTTGCAATACAACCCAAACCTGGATATTATATCTCACGGATCGACAATTAAAGACGGAGTTGAAAATGTTCAACTACTTCCTGCAGTTAATGATGATCATGGTGGTGTAGTGGTACAACTAAATGAATATATTTACCCTGCAAGTTTTCTCATTAGGCTTAAAACTTCAATGTCACAGTGGACATTACAGGTTGTATTATTTCCCATTTTTTTATTTATTTTTATGAAGCTTCAGTAGATTTTTTATAACCACCTTTGCTTTGCCAAAAAACTATACATTTGTAGATGATTGCATAATTTTATTATTATTATTATTATTATTATTATTATTATTATTATTCCATATTTTATTTATTTTCATGAAGCCACAGTTGTTGTTTTTATAGTCACTTTTGTTTAAATGTATTAGGCAACGAAATCATGTGAAGATAAATATATAAATTTTAGGAAAAAAAATAATATTAAAATTTGATTTAATACCTTTGTGCTTTTACCAATAGCATCAGCATCACTGTTAATTGAACTCATAAGCGTTGTTGTAAATTCATCATCCTTCTCAAGCTTTCTTTTCTTACTCTTCGAAAAACTTGGATACTTGGCTTGCGAATCAGGTGTCTCAAGTAATACGAACTTTCAGCAAAAATAAAAACTTTCAACAAAAAGTCATCAATTACAAAGGGAACAGCAGCAAATAATATAAGAGATTGAACAATTAGGTTAAATTGATCATGAAAGAGGCCGCCAGATGAAGAAGATGACTTACCGAGGTACAAATCGCAGATGAAAGAGGCCGCCAAATGAAGAAGATGAATAACCCACAGATGAAAAAGATGAGTGTTATGAAAAGGCCGATCATGAGAAGATGAAGAACCCACAGATGAAAAGGCCGATTGTGTTTTCTAATGGGTAATATTGTAATTAGATGTTGTTTTCCTTAGTAATCAGCCCAAAAATGGGAGGATAACTTATTGGAAAAAATTTTATTCCCTCCTAACTCCTCATACTCCTTTCCTTTCCCTCCTTAAAAAAACTCAAGAACACCCATATTTTAGTTATCCTTGGTTTTTCTTTCCTTTCCCTCCTTAAAAAAAAACTCAAGAACAGGGCGTAAAAGTGTGAGAGCTTTAAAAATAGAAAAAGAAACACTCATTATTTTAATAAATACCTTGAACTGTATGTTTTGCCACTTTGATATTCCATTGAGCGTGTTGGTGAAACAAGACTTATTCTCTCACACGCCCATAATTGCAACAACATTGGCGGGCCAGAAATCTCTATGGCTTTAGAAGATGCTCCTTTGCATAAATTTTTGAAAAGGTATGAAAGCACTGTGCTTGCCCAGCTAAGTCGTTCACGTTTATCTAAATCTCGTAAATGACTTGGATAATAGAAAAATACGCTGCAACTCGAAGAATCGGGAAACAAAGTACCACCCAATAAGTATAGTATATACACTCTTGCTCTCCTAACACAATCGTCTTCCGATGTGTCCTCCGGGAGATCATTTCCTAGTTCAACTGTAAGACGAGTTAACCTTGATTTTTTATTTTAAAAATCATTTTCTTCAACATGCAATGTCACACCCCGACCAAAGGCGACGGAACATGCCAGGGTGCAACCGATTGCCCAAAACACAAGACACTATTAAAGTGACAATATTTAATCAACTCGTTTATTTCATAAATCAATAAACAAACACATCTTGGTCACACAAATAAACAAATATATTCGTTTTACTATAATATCCTAATAGTCTTGGTAATGTTTTTCGTCAAAACCATGAGTCAACAAAAGTCAAACCTGTAACATTTCATAAAATAAAGTTTGTCAACACAAAGGTTGGTGAGCAATTCATAAGTTTGAGCATATAGTATATAGTAAGGAAAAGCCACAAAACTCGTATACGAAACAATAAATAAAAGCAATAATTTCGATAAAAAGATAAATCGCTAATAGAATTACGTTAGCGACACCTAACTATAAGGGGATGCCAGATAGTCTAGGATTTTATAGTTATCGTTAATTGCATTATGTTAACGACACCTTTCTAAAAGGGGATGCCAAGTAGTCTAGGATTTATAGACTTCCACCAACCAAAAGCGATAAACACGTAAGCATATAATCATAGAACACCAAATCGAGCAAGTATTTAAGTAAAATATACAATAACGTTTGTGGTTTAAGATTGAAGTATAAAACATTTAGATGAATAAGTATGAAATGTCACCCCAAAATAAAAGATAGAAAACAGGGTATGAAAGTACTCACCTCGATTGATAAACCGAGAATAATAGATATAGATAAAATGATGCACAAGCTAGCGAACGAGAAAGAACGGATCCGACTTGAAATGACAAACACCTTAAATAGAATAAATAATATAATATTAATATTGATATTTCGTGAAAGTATAACTAAACTTAATATTATATATTGAAACTTATAATGAGAGGTTCGGTTATTAATCGAATATCGATTACCTTGTTAACGTTTGGAAATTACCCTTTATCGCTAATGGAATATAAAAATAATATTATATTATTGCTTTAAATGATTAAAATAATATATAATAAAAATTACCGGAGTTTAAATCAAAAGGATCGGTTTTATAAAGTGATTTGATATAATAAAGTTCATAATAATATTATTAATTAATATTATAGATTAATATAGTGATAATATTTTTGTTAAGAGAATAAAAATATAACTACGAAACCTTTAAACGAGTATGGTAACGTTAATGATAACTATGCCTGACGTTGGTTCAATTTTTAAAATGGGTTGAAGCCTAATATAATATTAAACTTTGACAATACCGATATTAATGATGATAATAATAATAACAATAATTATTATTAATAATACTAATATAGTATAATACTAATAATAATAGTTAAAGAATCAAAATCTTAGTATTAATTAAAGTGTTGTTGAAAATAATAATAATAATAATAAAAATAAAAATAAATAATATTGATAGTAATAATGATATCATACTCGATTTTGGTTCGGTTTCTAAACGAGTTCACCATATTAATGATCTATTAATAAATATAACAACAATAGTACTAATAATTAAAAATTAATAATAATATAAGTTTTTTTATAAGGAAATAACAATAATAATATAATCTAGATAATAAATATAATGATGATAAAAATAGTAATAATAACTTCAATAATTTGTTAACAAAAACAAACCAAAGTTGGTCACGGAGGGAAATCGAAAATCACACACTACCAATCGATACCTGATTTGAAGTCGGAGATGAGGAAAAAGGGGTCGCCGGAGCCGATTCCGGCCGCCGGAGGCGCACCGGAAAAACGAACCAGAGAGAGAGACGGAGAGAGAGAGAGAGAGAGAGAGAGAGACGGAAAGAGAGAGAGAGACTACAGAGGCCGGAGTACGTGGCCGGGTTTTCCGGTCGCCGGACTAACGAGCAGAGAGGGAAGAGGGTTGCCGAAGAAAGGGCTCGCCGGAAAAACGTGAGGGACAGGGAAAAGGGGTTCGGTTTGGGTGAGGGGGTTAACGGGTCGTCGCTCCGGTCGCCAGAGACGGCTGCCGGAAAAGCCAAGGAAGGGAGGAGAGGGTGGCAAGTGTCGTCGGCTTCTTGCTGAAAAATCGAGTTCGCCGGAAAACGGCTAAACGGGGGTGGCGGCTGGATATAATGAGTTAGGGTTAGGGTTTTATGTATATATATTACATATTTACAGAAAGGCCCTCCAAGTTCTAAATATTTTACGAAAGGGTATTAAACTTAAGAAATGTTAATATAGATTCGAAAATGGCAAGAATTACCCCTTACAAATTATAAACTAATTTCATGTTAAATGAACAACGATTAATACACGCCTACATGACGGATTTTGATGAACTAAGTACGTGATAAATTTAAAGATCGACTTAAAAGATTAATAAAATTACCGGGTCGGGTTTGCAATACAATATGGGTTTGAAGTATAATTTATTAAAATAAAACGTGAAAGAAAATCGAAATCCGAATTTGACGAATGTCACATGCAAGCTTAATAGTTCATTACACGAATATCGTTGCTCGGGAAATGTTAATCTAGTATCCCTACCAGATTCAACCTCATCTCCAATCGACAGACCCCATAGAACTTGTACATCTTCTAAGGTTATTGTGGTCTCCCCAAACTTGAAATGAAATGTGTGTGTTTCCGAACGCCACCTCTCAACTAGCGTGGTTACTAGATGACTATGAAACATTTTGTAACCGCATTCAATAACACCGCCAAAACCAACTACACGTATGTGGCGCATGACGTTCTCCGGTATAGGTTTGCGTCTAACGCATTTCCAAAATTTTTTATCGCACGACGAACTGTTAGGGTTTCTTGACTAAAATTGTTGTTATGAAACAAATGGTAGGCTCGGTGATTTTCTCCTAAAAATAACAAATCATAACTACTTGGACCAGGAAATACTCGTGGATTCATTTTCTAATCTGACAACACAGGTTATGAAGCTCCTAACAATTTAATTGAAGAAATGATAGGATGCCTTTGATGAGAATATCACAATCAACTTCAAGATGTATATATTGCGTGATTGATTTTAAACATGCATCATCCATGTACGAATAATATATAAGATTCCAAAAGAATCTTTTAATTGAAAATACAAGGTTCACGGATTAATTATGCACTTGTAGTTCAACTTCAAGATGTATATATTGCATGATTGATTTTAAACATGCATCATCCATGTACGAATAATATATAAGATTCCAAAAGAATCTTTCAATTGAAAATACAAGGTTCACGGATTAATTATGCACTTGTAGTTTCACTTCAATGGAGAAAAAACAAAAATATCAATATCACATGTGAATAATACTGAATGTTAAAAAGAAAAATCAAATTGTGGTCTTGAACCACGGGTTGACTAAAAAACAAAACCGCATGTGAACATTCTGTACTTGACAAAAAAAACCGTGGTTTCAAACCACGGCTTGACCATCAAAACCATCTCACTCACGAAAAGTGGTATTAGGTTTATATTTTGTGTTTAATATGTGGATTGAAACCGAGGTTTATATCATTTTACTCATACTTTATTGTTGTGACAATCGTCAAAATCGGGTCCCGTTTGTTCTTGTTTGTATTCGTTTTTGATCCGTTTATCATGTAAACCAACCCGTTTTGTAAACCGAAACTTATGAAATAATCAAAATGATGAATTTTATGTTACAATATTGTTTTACACTTGTTTGGTCTTGAAAACATTCTTTTCGGGCCTTAAAACGCGTTAAAATCACTTAAAACGAACTTCGGGGGCCAAAATGTCATTTTTGAAACTTTAAAAATTATCACCAGCCCCACCCCGCCGCGCGAAGGGGGAGCCCCTTTTGGTCGCGTAGCTCGAGCAGCAGCAGACCCGATTGTCTATATTGTCTCCTTGCTTGTTTTATTGTCCAACGAATCCGAGTTTTAACCCTTAAATCACTTGTTTAACCAGTTTAGCTCATCCTATAAATACAAGGCCCTCCCTAACATAAATCCCTGCTCATAACTCTTTCTCTCTCTCAAATTCAAAGATCATACAAGGTTATTTTTATGATTATGCAAAGTTTGACTTTGAAAGTCAAACTGAGTTAGTTTTGCAATTTTAATTAGTTTACTAACCCTTAACTAACACTTGAATCATATGGCACAACATATATACAATACAAACCTTGTTACCTTTGGTAGTTACTTTTCCGGCCCCGGTCGGTTAAGTTTCAGGCCTCGTAAGGCAAGGCTACATTGAGGACTTTCGTGGTCTTTGTTATATACTTTCCGCATCTAACCATCTAACTTTATTATTGCTTACTAACCATGCTAACTTATACTTATCTTGCTTACTTATTTTAAGTTCCATGGTTATGGGTTTGAAGAGTCTATGCTTTGGTTTAACCGTAAATAGCTCCAAACCGTAAACCGAACTTTGTTTACTAGTTTTGTTAAATAATTGTTTAAACATGCTTTATGTTGGATTTAAGTTTCTAAAATCATTTATACAAGTTCTTTGATATTTGGGCATGTGGAAACCATCTATGAACTTATTGTGAGATGGAAACCGAACCAAACCGAACTAAACCAATTTTCACTCACTTAAGACACACAGGTGTGCTTTTAGCTATCAAGACTTGTATATTTATTTAAAAATACTTTACAAACTGATTTTAAATATTTTATTAAAGTACTTGGAATGTTGAATCCAACTTGATCTTATAACAAGTTTGGATCGACAAAACCGTACACTCGCTTAACGTGCGTTTTAGTTCTAAAACAATATAACTACATACTTGGTTAAGTGTTAACATATTTTTATGGGTTATCTCATAACATTTAATATTCCGGAGGGTTTGACCAATTATCAAGACCCGAACCAACAACCCGAACACTCGTTAAAACCCGTTTTAGTATCTATATTCCAAAGGGACTTGCATTCTTGCATTTTTACCCACCTTATTACTTAACATAGGTTGAGTAAATATTAATGTTAGATACTTTAACCCGATTTTGAACAAACTTACATTTTTAAAGGATTATTTCTATAATTTCTAAACTAGTTACTTTATAAACCTTAAACTTTACATTTCGTGTCTTTTATTTTAAAGCATTCTTAAAATGACCTTTCTAATACAAGGCTTTTATTTTTATTTAGGCCTTGCTCGTGAGACTTCATCCTCCGATTTTTCCCGTATTTTACCGACCAAGTTTCTTACTTGAATGTGAGTACTTTCATACCCCGTTTTTCATCTTTCGTTTTGGGGTGACATTTCATGCTTATTCTTACTAAATGCTTTATACTTGAATCTTAAGCCACAAACGTTATTGTATACTTTACTTAAATAATTGCTCGATTTGGTGTTCTATGATTATATGCCTATGTGTTTATCACTTTTGGTTGGTGGAACTATAAAATCCTAGTCTATTTGGAAACCCCTTATAGCAATGTGTCGTTAACGTAATGCAATTAACGATAACTATAAATCCTAGACTATTTGGTATCCCCATATAGCTAGGTGTCGCTAACGTAATTCTATTAGCGATATCTATTTATCCAAGTTATTGCTTTAATTCATCGTTTCGTATACGAGTTTTGTGTCTTTTCTTATTATATACATATATGCTCAAAACTATGAATTGCACACCAACCTTTGTGTTGATAAACTTTATTTTATGAAATGTTACAAGTTTGCATTTGGGTTGATATTGGGAGCTTGAAGAAAACGTCACAAATACCTTTAGGTTATTAGCAAAATGAACAATATATTTATTTGTTATATTTTGTGATGATCATTGTATGAACAAGTATGTTATGTGACGATTATGATTTTGTGAAATTAAATTAGTTGTTAAATATTGACGCTTTAAATAGTGTCATGCGCTTATGGACAATTCGTCGCATCCCGGCATGTTCCGCCGCCTTTGGTCGGGGTGTGACAATTGTTTTTTGAAATTTCACCTGACACACTTGTGAAAAAAAACACAAACCGTGGTTTGAAACCATGGTTACACCATTTGTGAAAAAACTTAAAAACGTCCACCACTTTTAAAACAACATTTCTATAAACACTATTTCTGAAAAAAATTATGTTATTATCAGTCTTCATGAGAGGTGGTTGGAGGAGTTTAAAAAGGTTTTTGAGTATGGGTGTTTACGATCCGGTTTTCGCGCTTTTTAGGTCAAACCGTAACCAAACCGTTAGTAACGGTTTTTAATCTCGTAAACCAAAACCAAACCATTGAACTCTTAAAGTGAACCAAATCGAAATGTTAGTAACGGTTTGGTTTTACGGTTTGGGCGTGTCGGAATTTTATATAAAATGTCTAAAAAATTTCTGATATTTTATTATAAAGTTCTCAACAACTTATGAAATTTAACAAACATCTACTGATTATGATCTCAGTTAAAAAATTGAAAGGCCAAATAATGTTTCTTGCGTTTTGGATTTGCGCTTAGCCGACTTTTGTTTTAGTTACTACCAATATTTATTAACCCATAATTACATAGACATATTAATAATATAAAATATTATATGTGTCTAGTAATAGAGTTATATACACATATATAATATAAAATACTTGAGAATATATATGATTAATTTAAATGGTCCAGTACGTTTTTATACGGTTAGTTTTCGGTTCAAATCATAAATCAAACCATTCGCTACGGTTTGAAAATTTTCAAACCAACCGAGTGAAAGTTAAAGAAAGAAAACCAACCATGAAACCAAACCGATGACGGTTTGGACGATTTCACGGTTTCGAACCGAACCGTAAACATCTCTATTTTTAGGTACTCTTTTTACCTGAGTAGCACGTCATGATACAGTTTGAAGTTAAATTTTGTTATTGGAACTTTCAAAATTTTAGTTAGATAATTTAGTAGAAAGAGTATAAGCTTTATGTTGTAAAAAAGTGTACCACAAAAAAACCAAAAGACATTTACTTTATACTTAGGAAAATTATCACGACATGTAGTTCAAATGACACATCACTCTAGCAGTGGCGAAGCTTGGGCTTCATCATGGCGGTGACCGAAGTCACAAACTTAAAAATTTTCGGGTCGATGTCGGTTCATGTCGGTGGTTCGGTTCGGGTCAGAACAAACAATATGACATCTATATATCTATTTTTTTATTCATTCAAACGATTGTTCTTACAATTAAAAAAAAACTAGATAATTTTTTAACCAACAAAACCTAAAAGATTCATAAGAATGCGAGAGCCGAGAGGAAGAATGAGTACCTTAGAAGAAGAATTACAAAGTAACTCGACGACCTATAAGATTTTTGAATTCCTCTATTATGTTTTGTTTAAACAAGTTTTTTTATTTTTACGAATAGCCCCCCCTCAATTTGAGTTTTATAAAAACAAAGTGTAGGTCCCAAACCGACCACACGAACGATTTTGGTCTTGTTACAAAGTGTCGAGACGGATGCGGTAAATCAAATGACCAAACATAAATATAAACATAAAGATAAGATACAGATGAACAATCTCGTTGTCGGTTAAAAAATTTGATATATTGATAGAGAACGACCCACCTAATGTGAGCTCACATTGGGTGGATGATTTACACCATGGAAAACACACATATAAAAGACTAAAAGTGTTCTATTTATAGCCTAATACATATTCTTCTAGAAGCCTTATCATGTTGAAGCTAAAAACGCGTCCCGAAGCTCTTGTTTCATGTCCCGTTTTCTCGTCGGCTTTAATTATTCACTTGACCATTAACATATAACGGGTTTCGTAATTCGATATCGCAAGTCACACTTTTTGGCCTTACACAAAGCTTTTTACTATATTTTGTAAATTTTGTTTATAAACACTACGAGGTTTAATAAAAAAATCAAACGATGGGGTATTATATTTAAAAAATCAGTGGTGACCGGTAGCATTTAAGAAAATTACATCGGAGGTGACCACGCTTAATACCTATAAAAATTTTAATTTGATTTTTTAATCAAAAATTAAACCGAGTAACTTTTATGAATATCTTTATATAGATTTGGTGGTTGGCAAATATATTCAAGAACTTATATTTTGTGAATATCTTTTATGCATTACTTGTAATTACACTATTTAGTTTCATGGTCCTTCACATATTATTAATTAGTAAAATAGTAAAATATGTGACAAGACGATTTCTCTCACTCACTACTTCTAAATTCTTATTTGTAGTATCTATATTTACGGATTTTCGGTATCAATACGAGTTGAATACTAAAATCCTAAATATCGGTACCAATACTGAAAATCTCTAAATATAGGTACCGGTACCAAAAATACTCGGTACAATACCGGTACTAAAGACAAAAATCCGTGAAAATATGATATCGTACCAATATCAATACCGTACCAATCTAGCGATCCTAAAGCCTCAAATAATCAGCACCCATTGGTAATAACAATACCCGATACCACGGGTTCAGTAGCCGTGCTCATAGGCTAAATTGGTAAAACATTAAAAAAATTAAAAGTATAGGATTAATCATGTTAAAGGGAGGTTTGGATAACATGAGTAAGGTTAGTCAAAACAGAGTAGTAATCCATCCGCTTGTTACCAGAAACCGTTGGTGGGTTTGGTGTAGTATATCAATCAATTAATCAAGGTATCAAGTCCAGCCTTGGTTCGTTTAAAATTAATTGTTAATTATTTCTTCAATTTGGGGAAATTAAAGTTTGCAGCTTCATTTTAGGTTTTATAGTTTTCGTGTTAACTAGCTCCTTCTATTTCAAATCATCATCATTATAAACTTTGTCCCTGCAACCAGCATGTATATTTGCTTTCCTAGCTCCGGAAGCTGTGGAATTTATCAACAGGGTTCAGCGGCTCATGGGTCCTGCGTAGTAATTTTTCAACCTCTTAAGACCCAAAGTTTTTTGCTTTTAATGGAATCGGTTTTGCTATCCAGAAGGGGGTTGCGGCGTAGCTTACTTGCCAGTGGTATTTTATTCATGTGATTTTGAGCAATAAATAAAAAACCAAGATTGAAAAAAATGTTGATTGAGTGATTGGGACTGGTAATTGATTATTTGATCCTGCTTTGATCTTAATAAACCTCAAGACTTTTACTCTTCAGTAGACTGTGATCAGATTGTTTCAAGGCTGCTAGATATATGGTTTGATATACGTGTGAACTAAATTAATCTCACGTAAATTGTTCATGTTGTACCAATAATATGATCATAAAACAACTAAGAAGCTAAAATGTTGTCTTAACTTTTGAAATCTAAGTGAACATTGCTTTAGTTTTCAGTAGGCTTCCTAAATATTCCATCTTTGTTAATTGTTATTGACTTATTGTGTTTGCTATTAACTTAGAACACATAGGAATTAGGAAATGAGTTTAATCATATAGAGTGATTGCTAATATGTCCATTAAAACTACATTCGGGTCTGTAACTTTTAATATTTTTATTATTCATCAAGTTAGAATACATATGAAATGGATTTTCGGATAAAATCGAAGGCATTGGGGTTAATATTATGATAAGGGTTCCAAGTTGAGAGCATTTTGCATTTGACTTTTGTCGGCGGGGATTGCAGGTCCATATGAAGGTGGAAAGCCGGATGCCACTTTTTCCTTCACGGATGAAGACTTCTTCAAAGTTGCAACTGGGAAAATGAACCCTCAAATGGCTTTCATGAGGTAAATGTATCCGACTTTTCAAACCATTGTAATATTATACCTACATTTGCAAATATGAGCATGTTTATATGGCATTAAGAACAATGATTAGTAACAGTATGATATAGTTGGAAATTGATGAGTTATATTATGGTTTGTTTATACGCACAGGGGTGCAATGAAGGTGAAAGGCAGTTTGAGTGCAGCCCAGAAGTTCACACCTGATATCTTCCCGAAACCCGCAAAGATGTAATGTTGTTAATTATGAAATTAGATAATTTAAACAAGGTAATAAGTATGTTGCTTTCTATATGTTCTAATGCTTGTCAGTTGAAATTATTATTGTCCAAGTGTTGTTTGTTTTGATCTACTTTATAAGTGGAATGATTGGGTTTAACTATTTGAATGGATAGAGTTTCATATGAGACCAGGTAAAAAAGGATTTGAAGTACATTTTGTTCAAATAAGCTATACCCTATGACACCCCAATTGTTTAGAAAATATCAGTGTGACCTGAGCAAACTTCAGGAACAATACCAAGAAAAGCTTAACAAAAATAACATGTCTGATATCTGAAATCAATCAACCTGTATAAATATCTTGCCTAAACTTCAAATTGGCAAGATCATAAAATATTCATGAAAACAATTTAGCATAACCACCTTAGTAAACAGCATATACATGCTTGCTAGCTCAGCCGCTCAGGTTGTTCAGTGAGTTTTCCGCTAAGTTGTTTCCTCGTGGGAAGGTATTAGGTTCAATCCCTACCAACTGCAAATTCTGTAAATAAGGGTGAGCATCACTAGGAAGGATTCGAACTTGGGTAATGCCACCAAGCTAACGCCGTTCAAAAATAGTTTATAAGACTATCATCTAGTAGCTAATATCACTAACCATAAACAAAATTCTGATAACATTTAGGCAAAACAACCCTAAACGAATTTGGACACAAGATTCATGTATCATGTATGTATCTATGTAAAATCAATCAACCATAAGTCTGTAACTATATATTTTTGCTAGAAACTAATATGGCAAACCACCGTATAAAGAGTTAAAAACAACACTAAGAAAAATAGAAAAACGAATCCTAAGATCAAATAATGCTTTATTTGTTAATAGTTTCTACGAAAAGATAACTTCAAAAAGGTAAAAATCACAAATACTTGGTAGTTCAATAATGTTCGTCGTCTCTTTACAACTAACTCTGTAATCTTCCCTCGAACTACTGCAGCGCTTTCTCTACAATTATTCATGAAAACCACTTGAAGCCACGCAGAGCTTCAATTTATCCAACTATCTCAGCTTATTAAACAATGACTGCATTACAAGTTTGAGAACTACTTTTAAACTTGAGAACCAATTTATCTTCGCCATAATTTTTCCACATGGTAGAATTTTCATAATTAAAGAAGAAGAATTGTGTGGTGCATTTAAATTCACTAGTTAGTCATATTGTATGATTTGTTTCAAAACACTTGACAGTTCACACGTGCATATTTAACACGACTATTCAATAAAGATAACACTTAAGGTAAAAATAACACAAGGATTGAAAACTTAACCTTAAATTAAAACCAAGCAATTCAGGCATTACAATAATATAGTTGCTAGCAGCTAAACTACAATCAATCTTTCAATAATATTGTAACAGAAGTCATTACTAAGAGCAATAAACAAACAAAAACCACAATACTAAGCATAAGAAAGCCTGCTACTTGATATACTGAAAGAGCTAACTTTCAGTGGAGTAGCAACAACCAATGGAGCTTCTGGTGAATCGCTGACTGCAAACTTCTCGTGCATGAACCGACTTTCAACAATTGAGTCGTCTTTGGGGACAATCTTGTAGCAGTAGCAACTCTTTAGACCCACTTGGTTACGGTAGCACTCGTGGGACCCGTCTTTCACCTGCTGGAAGTTCCATATCACACTAAATTTGCCCACCGTGGCCACCAGGTGGCGTTCTTGCTTCCCGCCTTCTGTGACCTGTCATTTTATTCAAATTTTCGTATATAAATCAAAATTCAACTGCAGATTGCTTTTAAGACGTTGCATAATCACCAATCAAGAGTGGTGTGCAAAAAACCGAAATTACCAAACCGTAACCGAAAAATCAAACCCAACAAAAATTGGCGATTTAATTTAAGTTTAAAGAACGATTTTTTGATCTGCTATCAAACAAGCCAAACCAGTAAAACCAAGATACCATAAACCAAATGACAAAATATCAATTTAAAATAACTTAAAAAATATAATAGACGGTAAAGCTAATAATTCTTTTTATTCTAAATGTGTAATAATCAGTTAATCGTTAAATAACAGAAAAAACCTATTGCCAAAGTTTTAGACTCACATTCATAACTTTGGGATCATATCTTTCAAGCCCAGAAGTTAAAACCAAAACCATACAGATTTCAAAAACCCAAAAACCAACCTGTGCACTTAGAGAACCGAACAAACACTATGTTTGTGTCCGTTCTTTTAACTTTAACTGACCAGACGATCGAACACAAACGATTAAATGAACCAAGCTTTCTTATTCGCTTGTTAACAATACAAACAATTAACAAATGCATATGAACAATCATAAGTGACCTAAAAATCAATTAAAGTAAATGTCAACAACAATGTGTTGGCTCTAAAATGTTATTTAAACTAGACTAAATTGTAACAGGCCTAAACATTTAAGCGAATATATTAACAAATGTGAACAAGTGACCATAATCAAACGTATACTAACATACAAAATGAATGTTCACAAATATTAAAAAAAAAACAAATCAGGTGTGTTCATGTTCGTGTTCATGTTCATTCGTTTAGTATATATGTGAACACGAACTATCTACCAAATGGTTCACTGAATATCATGTTCATTCGTTTAGTATATATGTGAACACGAACTATCTACCAAATGGTTCACTGAATATTTAGTTTGTTTATAGACATAACTACCAATAACTATCCTACGAAACCAGATGTTGCAATCACCACAAAACGTTAATAAACAGCATAACACGATGTAAATAAACAGAATTAAAGAAAGTATAACCGATACATACCCAAGAAAACTGAGCACCACGAAACTTGTTAAACATCCCAGCCCTATGCGAATCAAGCGGATTCAACTTCAACAACCTTGGAGCTGAAATTCTATTCCCCATACGTCCTGCAAAACCCGTCTTTGATTTCCCATCTTTATCAGTAAACAACGTGCAAATAAGAATCAGATACGTATCAGTCGTGCCCAATATCCACTTCCCGTCATAAGTAACATCCACATGTGTTATTGGTGACCCAAGCCCCGGGAATGCAGTCTTTGCCTGTCTCATTGAACTAACCGAATACAACCGTATCTTCCCATCAACCGACCCAACAACAATTGACCCATCACCAGTTGTTGCAAAACACTGAAAGTTAGTCCCTCTAGAAAACTGATGCCCTTGTGTCCAGTTCAAAACCGGAGCGTTTGAGTCAGCAAGATTCTGAACAATCCCGTGTCGGTCCCGCATGTCCCATCTGCAAAGACGATTATCATCGAGACCCAAGAAAGTCGTCCCCGAAGGGTCCATTTGGGCTCCTTTACTGTCATTTGTCACATCCCGCATTGTAATATCCGTCCCATCTTTTGCAAACTTCCACTCGGTCACAACCTTCCCGGTTTCAATATCAAACTGGTGAACCCCATTCGTGTGCGGTTTCCCATTAACCATCGGGCTCATTAACAACATGTTGGTTTCAGCTTTCATTAACAAAGCCTTTCTAGGAGTCGAATCAACGTGGCTTTTTATCGCGTTATCGAAACCAACATAAACCCCTTTCCCGTGTATCCCATGACTAAAATTCTTAACCACCTGAATACCCAAATCGCTTACCAAAAAACTGTTGTCTAAAGCACCCAAAGCAAGACTTTTTATGCTTCCACCTTTTGCAGCCTCCTCAAACTCCTCTCTCAGATCATGGTTAGCCCGAACCGGGGTCTTGAAAACCGGGCTTTGCGCGAAACTATCCTCAGCATCCTCCCACATCGAATCATCCGCAGCTTCCGGGTTAGCCCACGCGACAAAATCCTTACCAAAAATCTTAGCTTTATTCGCCTCGTTGCACTCGAATCCATAAGTGTTTTCAAACAAACACTTTTCATACTCCTCCACAAACTTCTTATAGTCATCAACATTAAAAAACTTCATGGCATAAACCCCATTCGCCACGAAATCAATCCGCAGTTGTTCCACAATCGGCTTCAACTGCAGCTGCTGATCAACCAAAGCATTAACCTTTGACCCAACTTTCAAAACCCAATACAAGTCCTCATCTGCTTCATCATCATCGTCTTCGTACTCTTTGTCTCCGTTGGATGCCGATTTAACGAAACGGAAGGAAACAAGCTTTTCGACAACGGCCCATTTGGAATCAGCAGTGTTTCCACCGGTGTGGATGTAAAGCTTGACTGGGTTGCTTACCGTTTGGTTCTTGGATTGGTATTTGAGCTTTAGGGCTTTGAGCTTGGCTTCAATCTGGTCGACGGAATTGGGGGTTTTGATGGGTAATTGATGGTCTTTTACATCCTCATAGTCTTCTTCTTCTTCTTGTTCGGAGTGTTGTTCGGACTCTGAATCGGAGTCGGATATTAGTAAATCTTGGCGGCTTTCAGAGGCACCCATTTGGGAGTGAGTTGAATTGAATTGGGTGATTAGGGTTGATGGTGAGATTTGATTTGATTTGATTTGAATGGTGAAATGGAGAAAGAGGAGCGTCGGTAGGTGTAGGTGAAGAGGCGGGCAACTTTAAATTTTGAAATTCATATTTTTTCAATTCAAGATTAGGGTTTTGCTGACATGGATTCAATTTGGGTCCAACTAAAATTAAATAAAAATGGTTGTAGTGTCACGTTCGTTATAATTTTACGATTACGATTTAAATAAAACACAAATTAAATTAACATGCTAATCATGAGAATTAAGTAATGTAATTATATAATTACACTACTAGATACTCACAGTTAGCACTTTAATTTAACTTTATGTTAATTTTTTCATTTACAATTAATTATCACAAGTTTAATAAAGTAATTGATGACTTTGAAGAATAAAAGCATTGTGGATAAGAAAATATGTAATTTCAAGATGTAAATTATTTTGTTACAAGCATTGATATTTATAACATTGTCAAGGAATAATATTGAGAAGACAAACTTATATAATTGGGTTGAAAAGGATGTCATCCAAAAGCGTAGGTAAATTATAACAACGTTTTGATTATTGGCTTATATTTTTTGATCGGCCATTCATAATGTTTACCTAAGGAAGTTTTGAAGTTATATTTTTTAGACCTTCAGGATCCAGTATCATCGGGTCATCTTGTGATTATAACAAAATAATTAGAGTTAAAATATACGCTTATGAGTTATGCTTCAATTATCACCATTTGCTTTGGTAAAATGGATGTTTATTAAAAAACTACCATTAATGCATTTATTTCAATTATCACCATTTGCTTTGGTAAAATGGATGTTTATTAAAAAACTACCATTAATGCATTTAGTGTCAATTTTACTCTAGATATTTAAAAAAAACAAGAAATATAAAGCAAACAAACCCCACACCTCGTCCTTTTATTCTTCTATATTTTTCACTATTTTTCTAATAACAAATTTATCCATCATCAAATTCTTCAAACTTTGCATTTACAAGAATTTAACCTATTGTCTTATTTTTGCAAGTAGAGGTATCATAGCACTAGACCAGTAGTCATGGGTATCTTCTTCACTATTAGTCACTCTAATATGACGACTAACCTCCCCTCTCTTTCACGGTTTTTTTTTCCAACCGTGCAAGTCCATTGGTGATTTGGTATCCTCATAGACCGGTGTTTTAAGGTCGTGTTAGCATGGAAGCATCTTATTAATTGAGAGATCGAGTTTTTCATCATGGCCAAGCTACAAGGGTCCAACCTAACTAACACTCTTGCGAGTTCAACAAAATGCATAAATAATATAATAACTAACAAAAGAATAATGAGTCAAAGCAAGGACTAAGGTGACGATGAAGATAATGAACTAGTAAGTATTTGTGACATTTGCCTTTTGAAATTATTTTCTAGATAAGATAAAGTAGTATTGTTATCTGAGTATTATTCTTTGTTCTATTTTTCCTTTGATGCCAGTTTGGACTTATTGTTGTTTTAACGGTTTTGTATGATGTTAGTGAATTATTTGCTCCAAATGTGGCGTTCTTCCACGAAATTGTGTCATGTCATGTCATGTCATGTAAAATTGTTTACAGCCTATGATATAAGTTTCTAGCATAAATATGTAACTGAAAAGAACTAAAGAAGAAGATTGTTTTTATTAGCTTCAAGCCTTAATTAATATCCTGTTAGCTAAAACCATCCTCATTCACAAACCAACTCAAACCAATATTCAATTATAAAATTAATTTTTCTCTCTTCCACCAACCCAATCCAACCAAACCAAACTTCATTACTTTTAATTAAATAAATATAACTTATAAATTTTTTATTAATAATTGTTGTGTTTTGTTTATTAAAAGTGTTTTAAAATATAAAAAATAATTTCTTTATTTAAAAATAAACAATATATATTTAATATAAAATTATTTTAAAAAAATATTTATATTCATCAAACACACTTAGTAAAGTAGATAACAAAGTTACGATCATAGTGACAAAATCTTGACTTGGGTTCGGAAAAAAGGTAGAGTTTTGATAGTATTGAGTACTGGAATAATCTTCAGAATCTCCAAGACTAAAATGAAGATTTGTATTTGAAGTGATATGATACCATATTTATAAGTAAAAAGTTGAATTATATAATCATATAATGTTAGATTGTTTAGATTCCAAGTTTTATCCAAAAAATCATATGAACCAATATGAATTTTACAAGTGTCGGATGATGAATTATATAATCAGATAGTGTTAGATTTTCTATATAATAAGTTCTATCCAAAGAATCTTATGAACAAATATAAACTTGACAAGTGGCGAATAATATAAATCGGTAATGATTAAAAATATTTTTTTTACAAACTTCAAAAAATTTATATCGATATGTTCACAAAAAAAAACTGAACAAGAATGTGTTTTTAGATTTTTTTAAAAACTTAATTAATAAAAGTTATTAGAAAAAAACAATATTAATGTTAAAATAAATTAGTTTAAAAGAGAAAAACAAAAAAGAAAAAATAAATAGAAAAAAAGCACCATGGAATAAGTGACATGTGGAGGTGAAGTAGTTTGGCATAGAGTTTGCCATCACGAGCAGTTCGTTCCATTTGGATTGATTTTTTTTTTCTAATTCTCAGTAGTGTTGCAAACCAGTGGGTAGTTTGCCAACGTGAATGGTCTAACTGTTGGCTGTTTGGTTCATTCAGATATGAATAAGTTAGATCTGAATGAACCTCAGCTAATTGACACTTTACAATTGAACCATCTCAAAGTGTGGGTTGGGGAAATTGGTATTAAGTACAACAAATCCACATCTACAATGGATTAGGTAAGATCAATCAAATCCACATGTAAACATTAATAATAACAATCTTATGTAGACATTTACTAAATCTGCTTGGTGTTGCTAAGATATATTGCCATTTTTTTCCTTTTTTTTTCTTCTTTTTAATATAGGCATCCGTTATACACATGGTCATGATATATTTGAATAGTCGTGTTAAAGTAGTCGATAAATAAATAGGTACAAAGTGGTTACAAACAAATAATTAAAATATGGATTAATCGGTGAATACAAGTACAACACTAGAGAATACCATGTTAGAAACTATAATACACTACAACATGTTCTTATCTTAATTACTAGGATGCTACCATTGAGAAAATATTTCATCAAATAGATCCGGCGATAATAAGTGGTTCTCAAGTTTCAAAATTTACAAGCCCGCCCCTGTATACATTATTGTTTAATATAAACCAACTTTAAGTAGATAACTACGAAAATAACATAAACATTTGTGTCATTCACTATGTAGAAGTGCTTATGCAGTTCTCACAGTTTTCTATTTAAAATTAGAATTGTATATAACATGCCACTATATGTATTTTTGTGTTTCAAAAAGATGATTTGTGACCAAATAAGGATAAAAATTACATTTTTTACTTCACAAAATGAACATTACACAACCCAAAGTCCCAAACCCCAATTTTGTTATACAATAAAATTAAGAATAATCATAACACAACTATGTTTACTTCTTTCTCAATGCCATAAAAGCGCGCGGGAAAACCAACTCATTTTTCTTTAAACTCCCCGTCTCATGCGACCATTCATTCGTCTTAAACACGGGCCTCGAGTTCTGGTTCAAAGGGCTAACGGGCCTTGCATAAAACCTCTTCACCTCTTCAGAACCTTCCCTCGGGCCCACGCCAAGCCCTGATTTCCGCCTTTGCCCGTGTTCAACCCTCCAGTTTCTCAAATCCTGTTCAACACCAAGCTTTCTTTGGTTCGCCTTTTCGGCTTTTTGCAATGCAGCATCAAAAGCTTGCTTTCTTGCAGCTAATTCTAAAGTCAACTGTTCCAGTTTACTCAAGCTTTTTGATTCAGAATCCTTTGCTACATCAATTAATGATATTACTTTAGCAACCCGTGTTTGAGCCACTTCTTCTGCTTCACGGGCTTTCTTAGTTAGTTCATAATATTCCTCCAAAGAAACTGTAACTCCCGGTTCCTGCTCGTTTTCAGGCCTGTTTTCGGGCCTTTGACGTGCATCAATGCCTGCCAGAGCTAGCTTTTCTAAAGCCTTAATTTGTTCAACTGTTTCTTTTGCTTTCTTTACATCATCACGGGCTTCTTGAGCCCGTGATTTCGCTTGATCCGCTTCTCGTTCTGCCTTTTGCAGTCGTTTTGGGAGGTCCACCATTTGTTCTTGGGCTTCCTTTTCTTTTGATCGGACACGAGCAATTTCTGATCTTGTTTGGTTTAGCTCGGCTTCAAGAGAAGCAACTGCCGCCGTCGCCATCCCTTGTCGCCTCCCTGTGGCGGCAAGGGCGGCCTTTTCTCTCTCGACCTTGGTTGTTAACGAATTCGCAGTCGTTTTTAAATAATCAATCTCCTCTATTGCTTTTGTAATGTTTTCTTTCACAGCTTCAACATTCTTCTTTCGAGACAACTCTGACTCATTGTAAGCCGCTAATTCGGTTTTCAAGTCATGAAGCAAAGATGTAGCAGTATCTAGTTTAGATTTCTGATATTCGGCTGCGTTAATTTGTTGCTTAACTTTCTCAAGTTCTTCTTGTGCTTGTTCTAGTTCTTGCTTCCAATTCAAAGCATCTTGTTCATGTGCAATGACTGCTTCAATCCTGTGTTCTTCAGCCTTTAAATAAGCAGCATTAGTTGATTCCAAATATTCTTTCGTCATCATCAGTTGGATAATGAGGCTTTCCACCTGTTTCTCAACATCTTTTGATGAAGATGCTGCATCTTGAGCTCGTTTTACGGCTACATCTTTCTCAGACACCAATAAACCATAGTCTTTATGAAGACTTTCAAGCTCGTTTCTAACGGTTGCTAGCTCAGCAACTGCAGCTGCAACAAGTTCGGAATCTTGTCTGGCTTCATGTTCTTCGGTTTCTGCTCTTTTGAGGTTCAATGCTAGTTCTTCTATGAGCCTTTTAGTGCCGTCTAGCTCCTTGAATACTTGCAGTTTAGCCTCTTCTTCTGCTTCAAACTTATTATTCATTAATGCAATCTCATCATTTATGTTCTTAAGTTGTTGTTCTATATGCACGTGTTTCTGCAAGTTCACATAAAACTTCATTAATGCTATATGTTACAGATCAAGAAAATACAAGTTAAAGAAGATTATACCTGGTCAGTTGTCTGAAGTTTATGGGCTTTGCGGTTAACAATGGAACCAAACATTGAAACGGCTTCATTAACCGACTCAAAAGGTGAAGCTGTATCAACATCGCCCACTTTCAAGCTCGGGTTCTTGAGTTGTTTAACTTTTATTTCATCCATCCCAGAAATGAATCTCAGTAAGTTTAAGGACGTTTATAATTAAACTGGTGTGATTGGCATATTATAAGCAACTGAATCTATAGTTTAACTCCAAATGTATCATACTAACTCTTGACATTACGTTAAAAGGTAATCAATCAATATGCAACAACTAAAGAATAAACTACAATGCCTACTCCATTTCAACTTCCCTACCAAAACGGGTTCGGTATTAATGTAGCGTAAATTTATTTTGAATAATTAATCATCATCCTTCATTTCGATTTTTATACAATGAAGAACGAAGGTAAGTGTTATAAAGGGTTTGGAAGCGTATTTTAAGTATTTTAGGGTGTGTTTGGGATTCCTTATTTTAGTTGAAAAGTTATTTTTGTGATAAGTGAAAAAAGACTTGTAACTTTCTAACAAGAAGTTTCTAAAAAAGTGTTTGGATTAACATAAGTCTATAAGTTGTATTTTAAAAAGTGTTTGGTTTAACTTAGTGATGTAAATGACCAAAAAAGACATGTTTGTATAAGTGAATAAGTTGTTTTTAAAAGTGTTTGGGTGGAATGGAATGGTGGAATGGGTATTCTAAACCTATAAGGAGATAAGTTACCAAATCCTAACTTATTGAAAACCCATCTTTTAGCCTTTATGATAAGGGGAAACCTAAAAGGCCTTATATATTCCCAAACACTTTATAAACATAAAAATGACTTATTGAACCTTCATAAGTCATAAGGAGAGGAAAATAGGGAATCCCAAACACAGCCTTAATTTTGTTTTGGATGGTGGAGTGGATAGCAATCACCTGCTGTTTTTTTGGCATCATATAAAGTTATTATTTTAATGTATTTACGAACTCGTGTATTACACGGGTTGGACAATAAAAACGATATAATTGATAAATCTTTTTAAATCCGTTATGTGATTAAACTTACGTATTATGTAACATCAAGAAAATTTCGAGTTCAAAGTGTCAAGTTTCCAAAGTCCAAGGATCTAAAATGTCAAATTTCCAAACCTTAGGGTTTAAATTGAAAATCCAGATTTTCTGTCCCATCGCGATACGCGACGGGACAAAGGACAAGCCAATCGCGTATCGCGAAGGGCTTGGTCAAACCTTCTAGAAGTGGGTCAACGGCGATACGCGATCGTCGTTGAAGCAACGTCATCGCGTATCGCGATGACGTGGTCTGACACCTCTAGCACAAGTTCTGCCATGTGTCCACACGTGGCACACCGTCTGCCACGTGTCTCGACACGCGGCACGTCATCCGCCACGTGTCAATACATGGCACACCATCTGCCACGTGGCAACACGTGGTAGACCTATATGGTGACTGGCTCAGGCTACTTCGCGATACGCGAAGGGTGCCCAGGAGGCCATCGCGTATGACGAAGGGCTTCCAGATTTTGTCTATAAATAGCAAGTCCGGGATTCTCATTTTCTCATCCCAAAATCTGTACTCCTCTCTCTCTCTCTCTAGCATCTCACTAGAACTCCACAATCAAACCTTCAATCCACCTCAATAAGCGTACCCCGGTTTCATCGTTATCTGTGCCAACGTTTCCTCGAAGTTCGTGCCACCTTCCACCGACGTACCCACCAAAAAATTTGTTACCTTCCGACACCATGGTGATTAGTCTCGAAAGGCGTACCGACGAGTGGTGAAGTTTTGGGTGTTCGTCGTTTGGCAAAAGAAAGGTAACGAAAAGAAAGATTGATCGAGAAGAAAAGAAGGTGACGCGGCGTTGAGTGCTGCTCGAATAATTAGGGTTTCTATAAGCCAACAAAAGTAGGCGTAACGCTAATGGAAATAATAATAAAACATCATAAAGGCTTAACTCTTAAGTCGAGGTTATACTCGATACCTCGATAAAATAAAAGAAAACATAACAAAGAAAGAATAAAAGATAGAATTATAAATATGTATATATGTGTGTAAGTATATATGTATATAAATTCTTTGTTATAAATATTATTAAAGAATAAATAACTATTTTTAAAAAATAAAGAAAAGAATACGTTTCTTAGAGAAGAAGAAACGTCGGGTTTTATAAATAAACTAAAAGTTTATAAACTACTTCAACCAAACATCCTTAATTTCATTACTTTTGAATGGATCATTCCATTCCTTCCTCCATTACCTTATACCAAACACTACCTAAAGGTTTTAAAGTATAAAAAGCTTTTGAACTAAAGGTTTATCGAGGTAAAGATTATAAAATAAGACTAAAGGTCTTAAGCCGGATTGTATATCCGACTAACAAATGGTTATACTCGTACTATAGGTGCGAGATAGCAAGGGAATGACCCTCGGACGGTGTTTGAAGCCGATCCCAAAGTGAAAAGGTGAATACGCCCCCAAACTTTACAAACTGTTTTTCAAACGAGTCAAACGTGTTATATGAAAAAGATTTACAAGGGACTATGTGTTCCTAAAACCGTTATAAATAAGAGTATAAGCTAGCCCTCAGATTGTAGTATACATTTGTTTGGATCCTTACATATGTGGTAGTACGCGGTGGGCACACCGCACCACACTTGGTCGTAGGACGCTTTCTCGCGGGAAGCACGACCATGTGTATACATACGGGTACTTAACTAAGTCGAACGCTGCGGTGTTTGCTGAGGTATTTAGTGTTGAGACTCGAATTTATAATCGTGTTGTTTTAAATTTGTTATTCCTAAGCCACGATGGGCCGAGGCAGGTGTAGTCTTGAGGGGTAATAAAAGAAAATATTTTAGCGTAAGCATATTCACCAGCATTCGTTGCTGACGTATTTTATTTACATTTTGCAGGTGATCAAAGTTAGTGCTTGATGAACGAAGAAGCTCAAGATATCCGATGGCTCGGATCTTTTTGTATAAACTTATAAACATTAAAATGGTGGTTTGTAAATAACAAGTAATGCTTTTGATATAACTTAAACGGGTATTTTATAATCCCGTATTTTGTTAAGTAAATATTCTATATTAAATCCACAAGTTTTATAAGACTTCCGCTTAACACGTAACTATGATTTATTTACAATTGTGGTACTAACTGTTGGTCATACTGCTAGGCCTTAGATGGGGGTGTGACATATTACATATAATAATGAAAAATGAAAATTTTATAAATCACTAAAAGTATAAATAAGTTGCAAGTTTTATATATACAAATAAATTGCTATAGTATTACTAAAACATTAACAAACCATACGTTGTATAGCAACAAAGCATATACAAATCATAAACAATTTATTTTATTTAAACTAATTGCTAGTTTCTCTAACCATTGATGATGCCATCTGATGCCCAATTATTGTTTCTACTATTACATGTAATTCACAACAAAAAAATAACCAAACTAACCATGATTTAATACCCAACACTTGTCTCATTCATTCAGTTTGATTTTTACATTCATAATCAGTCAAATAGATCGATCGAGAGAGAGAGAGAAAAGAAAGAAAGACTGGCTGAATTCATTTCAGCTCGATTTCAAAATAATAAGGCTTTTGTATATTCATATGTGACACCCATATTGCTAATCAAAATACTGGACAATGAGTGTTTCGGTTCCAACCGGTCCATACGAAATTAGTCACTTTGACCTTCTACCCAACCCGCTTATGTTTTTTATCTTGTAAATAAGGTTTTTTTTTTTGGTCAAAATAAGCTAGAATAATCTGATCAATTGGTTTCTACCCAACTCGCTAATGTTTCTGATCATGTTTTTATTATGGTACATCCAAATTTGTCATTGACAAAGGGGATCTATTGCACGCAACTTTGAACAAAATATAAACAAAGAGTCAACATACTTCAAGTTTGTGAGAAGAGTAAATAAGTCATTTGGATAATCATAATCAATAAAAGGGGTGGTGCACTGAACATGACTTTATAATATGAATCAAACTCTCTTAGTTGTAATCCACGATAAGGCTAGATAAGTAATGGATGGGATAATGATAAGGCTATGAAAGGATTGTTTTAAATCTTAATTAAATATTAGTTTTAAATTAATAAATTTAATTAGAAATTATATGTTAATACATGAGAGTGCCACTTGGCAAATTATTAGGCCAATTAAGGGGTTTGTTGTTCAATCAACATTTTTGTTTATTATAATAGTAGATTTTTAGATTAGATTCTTAAAACAATCTATCTATTTATTCTAATAAAAGACTACTCATTTTTGACACTTGTTAAGTGTCAATTTTTTAGTTATCCTCGCATTTTTACAACCAAGTTCAATATATGGTCCTTATATTTTAAGTTATTTCAATATATGAATTCAATTTTTATTAAATGCAAATCTTAACTCATTCATTCATTAACATTAATTGTGAAATAAGAAAATAAGGAAATATGAAAATTGAAGTTGCAAGCATGTTAGAATAAAATTTTAAAGTCACAATTAATTGCAAATTAAATAAAATAAAGGTGCATCATTGTTGAAGCATTCGGATTTGTATGGAAACTACAAATTGTTTTTAAACTGGATTCAAGTAGAAGTGTATAATTTTTTACATAAGATTAGTTTCAAATATGGATTTAAAATGTTCTTATATGCATTTGAACTCAGGAAAATGTGTAGTTTTCTTATTTTTCTCCGAACATTTTGTATAAATATCGAAAACATGGAGAATACCTATTTTAATATCTTTAACATTATAATTATAATCCATATGTATAACGGTTTACTATATGAACAACTTATCATTTATTTATATGACTTTTCTGTGTAGTAAAAATGATTTTAGCAATAAGAAGATCAATATTTGGTTTTCAATATTTTCTTCCATAACTCAAACCGAAATGCTTTAAAAATATATATTTTATGGCTTGATTAATACTTCTTTAATATATTAATTTAATATGCCTTATAAGACAAATTACTTAACTAAAAACATTCAAAACGTTAAACCAAAAAATTTGTTTCAATCTCATTCCACTATTTTCGGTTTTCAAAAATCATTTAGGATCTTGAGACCTAGAATATCGTTTTCATCAGTCATTTATATAATTTCAATATTATATTAACTTATTAATTTTATTTTTATACAAATACAACGAACTGGGATTATGTTAGTTTTACATGTTGGTCAGTACAAAATTAAAGTGTTTATTATGTTTTATATTCAAAATAATAAGGTTATACACAATTTAAAAAAAAAATTACAGTTATAACATTTATTATTAAAATTTATAAAAATTCATTAAGATTCACATCTTAATTATAATGTAACTTAATAGAAATATATATTATTTTTATTTTTGTTTTTTGTAACTTAATCATGCTTCTCATTATATTTCAAAGACATTCCACATTCACATTAATTATTTAAAAAAAATAGTTAATACGGTTAAAAGTCATTTACCATGCTTTCATATAATTCGAAATCTTTGTTTCTTCTTTTTTTCTATAAGTTGTTAATATATATATATATATAGGGTAGGGTTAATGTAAAAAACAATATTTTTGTGAGAAGAATAAGAATAGATCTAAACCCTTGTATCTATGATCTAGTGGTTGAAATTGGTAATTTTTAAATAACTGTATTGTTTCATATTTACATGGTATACTGTCATATTTAGGTGGTTTGTTTTATTTTAAAGCTCTTCTCACATTTTTCATAAAACACTTGTTTTTTATTTGAACTCTTATATATATATATATATATATATATATATATCTATAGAAAATGGTTAAAATAAAAATACATAGTTTTGTAGAAAGAGTAGGAATGACATAAAATTTAGAGTTAGGAAACTATGTAGCCTAAATCCTAGATCTTAGGAAATTATTTGGTAGTTTAAAAACTACCAATCTCAACCACTAGATCATAGATCCAAGGGCTTAGATTTATTCTTACTCTTCCTAGAAAACTATCACTTTTTATTACAACCCACCCATATATACATATATATATATATATATCGATTAGTTAAATATTCCAACAACTTCCCATAATATTAACTAATAACACGGGATTAGTATTCAAATTTAAACATTTTTAGTCCAATACTTTCAAGTATTATAAATAATAATCACTACTTTCACTTTATGCAACTTTAAATTTTCTAATATTCTCCTAACTCAGAATAATCACTGTTATTTGAACATGTTTTAAGGTAAGTATGTCTTTGTCATTTTTATGACAACTACATTCATATAAAATGAAACAAATCATTTTGTTATATTTTAATTTTCGATTTTATATGTTCTTTCCGATTTATTCCTCAGAAAATCTCTCAGTCAGAGGCTCTCACGCATCTGGCTCCTCCGTACTTTCGGAGGGGGAGATGGAGATCATCTCATCATAAATTAAGGTACGAGCACGAATTCGTTCTTCACGAATCATGCGTTCGTATTCAGCTTGAGCGTTCTCTTGTTGCAGGCGCAACCATTCTTCAGGAGACTGAATTCCTTCAAATATGAGGTTATGACGATGAAGTCTCGCTGGAGTGGAATTACCAGATCCGTTTTCCAGATTTGGTTATGGGCGATTCTGGCGAGTTTCCATCGTTATGTGTCCTAAATTGTAACACCCCGACCAAAGGCGGATTATACATCGGGGCGCCACATATTGTTTCATTACTCGTGACACTATTGGGTGTCAATATTTAATAAATACATTCATTCGCGCACGCGCAACGTAAACACAAGATATAAATAAACCAACATAAATCAATATATTATAAATCATAATATTCGAACAGCAATAACTTGTCTTGATACATTTTAATCTAGGTCCAAAAGTAAAAACGTCCTATGTGTCCACAAGCTCCAAAACAGCTACTGCAAACCTGAACATGTGTTAAAATAAACGTCAAACACTTGCGTGTTGGTGAGAAATCAAGTTTAATACAATACATAGATAACAATAAATCTGCGCGCAACATGTGTATGTCTGGTTTTCAACAAGGGTGTAATCTGATCGGGACCAACTCTAAGATTCATAGACTGCCAGTGCTCACAATTGAGCTCACAAACAAGACAAACTGTGCATGTGTAAACAAAAGAGAAAATCATAAACGATAGTTCTCCCGTGTTCATCTAATGGTACCATGAGAACTGCGGAATAGACCGACAAGACGGTTAATGATCCACACATACAAATAAACAGCCAAGTCTACGTCCTCAACACATGGGATACTGCGCGACTAAAGTTCATAAACAAGTTTAAGACTCTAAGTTTGTATGAACACATGAACATCCCAAAACATTAAAAGCAAAAAGGGATTAGGTACGAGATTACTCACTTGATAAATGATGCGGTGTAAGATAAAGCAAGAACCAACTTTAAACAAGCACAAGTTAACCTATAAATAAGATTATTGTTTTAATGATTTGTTTTAAGTCTTGATTATAAGTTAGCATAATTAATAAGTAAATTATTATATATAATATATATTACCGGAAAAGCAGGGTAGAACAGGGAGGAAGACGGAGGCAGAGAGGGGGCGGCAGAGAGAGCAAGGAGCAAGAGAACAGGAGAGATTAAGTGTTTTGTGTGTGTAGTGTTAAAATATTATTATTATTTATAGGAAAACCCTAGGAGACATAATCCCTAGAAAAGGGGAAAAGATCTTTAACAGGATCAAGCAAAAGATATCAAAAAGCAAAAGATATCAAAAGATATGGCAGCTGCAGGGAGCAAGATAAAGCTGTCAGGGAACAGTAAAAAGCATGGGCGGATCAGATAAAGGTACAGGTCAAGCATGGCAAAAGCAGATCTTAAAAGATTATGTCAGTCACTTTATCTGCCAACCAATGGGGTTGGTGCGCATGCTGCGCCGAAAGTAACTTTTCAGACATAAAGCAGATTAGGTCAACAGCTCAAAAGATAAGACAACTCAAAAGCAACGGCTAGATTAAACAGAAGAAAACTCAAAGGGGTTTAGCGCGAGGAGGCTGGAGCGCGAAGGCAGACACAGAAGGTCAAGAGAGCGCGAGCGCGAAGGCAGACAGAACCAACCTTAACGCGTCGCGGAAAGAACTACATTTCTAAGCGCGCCGCGGGAAGAATCACATTTCTTAGCGCGCCGCGGGAGGAACTAAAATTCCTAGCGCGCCGCGGGAAGAACTATAATTCTTCGCGCGTCGAGGGATGAACTACGATTCTTAGCGCGCTGCGAGAAGAACTACAAATCCTTAGCGCGTCGCGGGAAGAACTACCGTTCTTAGCGCGCTGCGAGAAGAATTACAATTCTTAGCGCGCTGCGAGAAGAGTTCGTCTCGCGTATCGCTGTAACAGGTGGTCTTCACGCAGGATTCCTTGTAAGGGGTCTGGCGCGTGGAGCTGAGCAGACAACCTTAGGCGGGAAGGAACAAAGGACAAGCAAAGAGTTAGAAGAAAAAGAGGGAAACAAGGCGTAAGGGCGGGACGGCGACAAGAGGGAAAAGAAGGCGGAAAGAGAGAAGGAGAGGGACGGAACGGCGGAAAGAAAGAGAGAGAAAGAGGCGGGAAGGAAAATATATATATTATTATTAAAAGTAAAATATAAGTATAAATAAATACTAAATCAAAAAAGAAAGAGATCGGGTCAGAGAAACGGGTACCTGGGTCGGGTCGGATCGGGGCAGATGTCACAGTCTCCCCTACTTTAAGAAATTTCGTCCCGAAATTTATCTCGAAGTAGGTTGCGCAGAGAACAGGTGCGGGTACTTGATCTTCATTTGATCTTCCCTTTCCCATGTAAACTCGGCTCCGCGCTTGGACTCCCAGCGAACTTTCACGATAGGGATACGACTGCGCTTGGTTTGCTTAACCTCGCGATCCATAATCTCAACAGGCTTCTCAACGAAATGCATAGTTTCATCAACTTGAACTTCATCAAGTGGAATGTGAAGGTTCTCGTCAGCTAAACACTTCTTGAGATTGGATACATGGAACGTTGGATGCACATTACTGAGCGCGGGCGGCAGGTCAAGTCTGTAGGCAACTTTTCCTACACGCGCGAGAATCTTGAATGGTCCAACATATCGAGGAGCAAGCTTACCTTTCTTCCCAAAGCGGACAACACCCTTCCAGGGCGACACTTTGAGGAGAACAAGATCACCAACTTGAAATTCGAGAGGCTTTCGCCTGCGATCTGCGTAACTCTTCTGTCGGCTTCTGGCAGTCAGCAGATGATCACGGATCTTGGCGATTTTATCTGTTGTCTCTTGAACCAGTTCGGGTCCTGTGATTTGAGTTTCACCCACTTCGCTCCAACAAATCGGGGAGCGGCACTTACGACCGTAAAGTGCTTCAAATGGGGCCATACCGATACTGGAATGATAGCTGTTATTATAAGAGAACTCAATCAAAGGCAGGTGCGAATCCCAATTACCTCCAAAATCAAGAACACAAGATCGGAGCATATCCTCAAGAGTTTGAATAGTTCGCTCAGACTGACCGTCAGTCTGAGGATGATATGCCGTACTCATGTCCAAGCGAGTTCCTAGCGCAGATTGGAGAGATTTCCAAAAGCGAGATATAAAACGGCCATCGCGATCGGATATGATGCTCAAAGGAGTGCCATGGCGGCAGACAATTTCCTTGACATAAAGCTGCGCGAGTTGCTCAACACGGTAGTTTTCACGAATGGGCAGAAAGTGAGCAGACTTAGTCAAACGATCCACTACTACCCAAATGCTATCATGTTTGCTTGCTGTCAAAGGTAACTTGGTAATAAAGTCCATCGCTACACATTCCCATTTCCACGTAGGAATTTCTGGTTGTTCGAGCAAACCAGATGGGCGTTGGTGTTCAGCTTTTACCTTAGAACAAGTCAGGCATCTAGCTACGAACACAGCAATATCCTTTTTCATACCGGGCCACCAATAAGTAATGCGCAAATCCTTGTACATCTTATCAGCGCCAGGATGAATAGAATATCGAGATTTGTGTGCTTCACTCAGGATATCAGCGCGAAGATTCTCATCAAAGGGAATCCAGATGCGATTGAGATAGCAGAGAATTCCACTCAGATTAGGGACAAAATGCGCTTCCGCGCCACACGCTAACTCGGCGCGAAGATTACCATTACTGATGGATGCGCGCTGCGCGTCACGAATACGTGATTCAAGGTTGCTTTGAATCGGCGCGAAGTGAAGCTGGGTGCGCGGCAAGATACAATTAAGTTGGCAGGGTTTTCGGCTGAGCGCATCGGCTACCACATTAGCCTTACCAGGATGATACCGGATCTCACAATCGTAATCACTGATGAGTTCGTTCCATCGTCGTTGTCTCATGTTAAGTTCCTTTTGATCAAAGATATGCTGAAGGCTTTTATGGTCAGTGTAGAGGATACACTTAGTACCATAAAGGTAGTGTCTCCAGATTTTCAAGGCAAAAACAACTGCACCAAGTTCGAGGTCGTGAGTTGTATAATTCTTTTCATGAATCTTGAGTTGCCTTGATGCGTAAGCGATAACCTTGCCTCGTTGCATAAGAACACAACCGAGACCTTGGTTGGATGCATCGCAATACACGACAAAATCTTCATTACCCTCAGGTAACGCAAGAACAGGAGCTTCACACAACAAACGCTTGAGCGTCAGAAAGGCTTCTTCTTGCTTCGAGCCCCAAATATACGGTTTACCTTTGTGCGTTAGAGCTGTTAAAGGCAAAGCGATTTTCGAGAAGTTCGAAATGAAGCGCCGGTAATAACCAGCTAAGCCCAGAAAGGAACGGATCTCGGTAGGAGTAGATGGCGTAATCCCGTTCTTGATTGCTTCAATTTTGGATGGGTCGACATGGATACCCATCTTGTTGACAACATGACCAAGAAACTGTACTTCATCAGACCAGAATTCACACTTGGAAAGCTTAGCATAGAGTTGCTCGGTTCGAAGCTTCTGCAACACCAACTGGAGATGTTGCTCATGCTCGGCCTTGGTCTTAGAATACACCAGAACATCATCGATAAACACGATCACGAATTTATTCAAGAAAGGCCTACACACCCGATTCATTAGATCCATGAAAACGGCGGGTGCGTTGGTTAGACCGAAGGACATGACCAAGAATTCAAAATGGCCATAACGAGTTCGAAAAGCAGTCTTCGGAATATCTTCATCGCGGATACGCAACTGGTGATAGCCAGAGCGGAGATCAATCTTGGAGAAACAAGAGGCACCTTGGAGTTGATCAAAGAGGTCGTCAATACGCGGTAAGGGATACCGGTTTTTAATGGTGAGTTTGTTCAACTCGCGGTAATCAATACACATGCGAAACGATCCATCTTTCTTTTTAACGAACAACACCGGAGCACCCCAGGGCGAAGAGCTAGGGCGAATGAATCCTTTAGCAGTCAACTCTTGAAGTTGGCTGGCCAATTCTTGCATCTCAGCGGGTGCAAGACGGTAAGGAGATTTAGCTACGGGGGAAGCACCAGGGACAAGATCAATACGGAACTCGACTTCACGAGCGGGAGGGATACCAGGAAGATCATCAGGAAAAACTTCAGGGAAATCACGCACAACAGGGATATCGCGAAGCTTCTTCTCTTCAGCAGGTTTGACCACATGGGCTAAGAATGCAACACACTTCTTCCGCATAAGCCTTCGGGCTTCGGCGCAAGACATAAGTTTAAGACCGCGGGAGGGTTTTTCGCCGTAGATGTGAAGATCACCATTTTCTCGAGGTATGCGAATCAACTTCTTGGCGCAAATAACTTCGGCGCGATTCTTCGAGAGCCAGTCCATACCAATGATAACATCAAAGCTCCCAAGAGGCATGGGGATGAGGTCGATCAGAAAATCGTTTTCGTTAAGGTTAAGTGTGCAATCTTTAATCACCGAGTTAATTAAAACAGTTTCGCCATTAGCCAATTCAACTGAAAAATCTTCTTTTAAATCGCTGCGCGGTCGCGCAAGCTTCTGCTCGAAGGCGCGAGAGATAAAACTTCGATCGGCGCCAGTATCAAAAAGTACAGAAGCATAAAATCCGTTAAGCAAAAATGTACCATTAACTACGTCATTATTCGCTTGCGCTTGGTGCGCGGTTATATTAAAAGCTCGTCCACGTGTCACTTGGTTCGAAATCTGGTTCACCGGATTTGCTTGCGTAATCTGAACTTGTAGTCTTGGGCACGCGTTCCGGAAATGACTGGGATCACCGCAGTTAAAGCACGATCTGGGTCGTGGGTTTTGGTAGATTGATTGTGGATTCTGCGGGTAGACTGGTGGTGTTGGCGCAATTGGATTGGCGGGAAGGACTCTACAGTTTTCTGCAAGGTGACCAGTACGGCCACATCGGTTACAAAGTCGACACGGGGTTTGGGTTGGGTGGTGAAATCTACAGGTTGGGCAAAAGGGATGGTTTCCTGTGTAAGGTTTCTTAGTTGGCGGGGCAGGGAGTGCGGGATTGGTTAAGGCATAGTTGTGGACTACAGGAGGTGTTGGGTAAGCTGACAGAGGGTTAGGCGCGTAAACTGGGGGTTGGTAGATGGGTTGCTGGACAATGGGCGGGTTGGTAAGCGCGTAAGCTTGTCTGCGCCTACGTTTCTGGTTATGGTTTGAGGGTTCAGGTTTGGTTTCTGCGGGTTCATGGACAGTTTTGGTGGGTTTGGTCTTCTCAGTTCCCCGCAGGAACAGGGTTCCTGCTCTAACATGGTTGTCGCTGAGCACAGCGGCCAACTCGATGGCGTCAGAGAGGGTTACTGGGTTTCTGGCCCATACAGAATCTTGAATTTCCATGGGGAGACCCCCAAGGAATTTCTCTATTGCTCGGCGTGAGGGGGTAACAAGGTGAGGGACCAGTAAGCTTAGTTCATGGAAACGCGTCGCGTACTCGCGCGCTTCGCCACTGTATTGCTTAAGATTCCAAAATTCCTCCTCCAGGCGCTTAACTTCGTTGGGAGGGCAGAATTCTCGCGTAAGAATTTCCTTGAATTCCTCCCATGTCATGCTAGAAGCAGCCTCTGCGCCACGCGCATGAGCTACTCCATTCCACCATGTAAGCGCTCTGGATTCCAGGACACTGGAAGCATATAGGGTTCGTCTGTCTGAGGGGCATTGGGTGTGGAGGAAAGCGTTTTCAATTTTCTCAAGCCACTGGAGCATCACGGTGGCTCCTTCAAGACCTGTGAACTTTGGAGGGTTACCCGCGTTAAAGGACTTAATGTTGTAACCAGAGGTGTTGGTATTGTTTTGGCTCAAAGCTTGGGCTATTGCGGCGGCCATTTCCTGGGAACGTTGCTGTCTACGCATGCGCGAGGCTTCTCTTCTCTGAAATCGGCGAGATAGCGGAGGCATTCTATAAAAATTTTAATTTTAGTTAATATCTTGGTTTTATCGCAAAGTATAACTTTATAAAGCTTGGTTTCGCAGAGTTAGATACTATCAAAAGTTAAAGTAAAATAAATGAACCTAAATGCAGACTTAATAAAGGTAACAAATTCGAATCGAGAATCGACAATTCATGTATCACCATGATCTTCCAAATTCTCAATTTAAAATGACGAGTAAACGAGTATTGGAGATTGACGATTCATGTATCACCATGACTTTTCAATCTTCAATATAAAACATACAAGAAAATGAGTATTGGAGGTTGACAATTCATGTATCACCATGACTTTTCAAGTCTCCAACCTCAGAACATAATCGTAAATGGAAATTGAAAATCAACTATTCATGTATCACCATGACTTTTCGGATTTTCAAACCCAACAAACGAATATGTAAGAAAAATCAATAAAAATCGAAATTCAACAAAAAATCGAAATATCGCGAAGTAGAACATAAAATCATACACTGCGCAAGCGCGAGCATATTCATAAATAACGAGTAATTAACAATAAGCGCGCAAACATGAGATTTCTCTCATGCGCGAGAAGGGACTCTTAGGTATTCTAGGCCGTTACGTCTAACCACCTATCCTAAAGTCAACGAGCTCTGATACCAATCTGTAACACCCCGACCAAAGGCGGATTATACATCGGGGCGCCACATATTGTTTCATTACTCGTGACACTATTGGGTGTCAATATTTAATAAATACATTCATTCGCGCACGCGCAACGTAAACACAAGATATAAATAAACCAACATAAATCAATATATTATAAATCATAATATTCGAACAGCAATAACTTGTCTTGATACATTTTAATCTAGGTCCAAAAGTAAAAACGTCCTATGTGTCCACAAGCTCCAAAACAGCTACTGCAAACCTGAACATGTGTTAAAATAAACGTCAAACACTTGCGTGTTGGTGAGAAATCAAGTTTAATACAATACATAGATAACAATAAATCTGCGCGCAACATGTGTATGTCTGGTTTTCAACAAGGGTGTAATCTGATCGGGACCAACTCTAAGATTCATAGACTGCCAGTGCTCACAATTGAGCTCACAAACAAGACAAACTGTGCATGTGTAAACAAAAGAGAAAATCATAAACGATAGTTCTCCCGTGTTCATCTAATGGTACCATGAGAACTGCGGAATAGACCGACAAGACGGTTAATGATCCACACATACAAATAAACAGCCAAGTCTACGTCCTCAACACATGGGATACTGCGCGACTAAAGTTCATAAACAAGTTTAAGACTCTAAGTTTGTATGAACACATGAACATCCCAAAACATTAAAAGCAAAAAGGGATTAGGTACGAGATTACTCACTTGATAAATGATGCGGTGTAAGATAAAGCAAGAACCAACTTTAAACAAGCACAAGTTAACCTATAAATAAGATTATTGTTTTAATGATTTGTTTTAAGTCTTGATTATAAGTTAGCATAATTAATAAGTAAATTATTATATATAATATATATTACCGGAAAAGCAGGGTAGAACAGGGAGGAAGACGGAGGCAGAGAGGGGGCGGCAGAGAGAGCAAGGAGCAAGAGAACAGGAGAGATTAAGTGTTTTGTGTGTGTAGTGTTAAAATATTATTATTATTTATAGGAAAACCCTAGGAGACATAATCCCTAGAAAAGGGGAAAAGATCTTTAACAGGATCAAGCAAAAGATATCAAAAAGCAAAAGATATCAAAAGATATGGCAGCTGCAGGGAGCAAGATAAAGCTGTCAGGGAACAGTAAAAAGCATGGGCGGATCAGATAAAGGTACAGGTCAAGCATGGCAAAAGCAGATCTTAAAAGATTATGTCAGTCACTTTATCTGCCAACCAATGGGGTTGGTGCGCATGCTGCGCCGAAAGTAACTTTTCAGACATAAAGCAGATTAGGTCAACAGCTCAAAAGATAAGACAACTCAAAAGCAACGGCTAGATTAAACAGAAGAAAACTCAAAGGGGTTTAGCGCGAGGAGGCTGGAGCGCGAAGGCAGACACAGAAGGTCAAGAGAGCGCGAGCGCGAAGGCAGACAGAACCAACCTTAACGCGTCGCGGAAAGAACTACATTTCTAAGCGCGCCGCGGGAAGAATCACATTTCTTAGCGCGCCGCGGGAGGAACTAAAATTCCTAGCGCGCCGCGGGAAGAACTATAATTCTTCGCGCGTCGAGGGATGAACTACGATTCTTAGCGCGCTGCGAGAAGAACTACAAATCCTTAGCGCGTCGCGGGAAGAACTACCGTTCTTAGCGCGCTGCGAGAAGAATTACAATTCTTAGCGCGCTGCGAGAAGAGTTCGTCTCGCGTATCGCTGTAACAGGTGGTCTTCACGCAGGATTCCTTGTAAGGGGTCTGGCGCGTGGAGCTGCGCAGACAACCTTAGGCGGGAAGGAACTAAGGACAAGCAAAGAGTTAGAAGAAAAAGAGGGAAACAAGGCGTAAGGGCGGGACGGCGACAAGAGGGAAAAGAAGGCGGAAAGAGAGAAGGAGAGGGACGGAACGGCGGAAAGAAAGAGAGAGAAAGAGGCGGGAAGGAAAATATATATATTATTATTAAAAGTAAAATATAAGTATAAATAAATACTAAATCAAAAAAGAAAGAGATCGGGTCAGAGAAACGGGTACCTGGGTCGGGTCGGATCGGGGCAGATGTCACATAAATCACCTGGAGTTGGACCTCCAGGTGCGACAACACCAGTAGAACGTCTAGTTTAGCTGGGGTTTCCGTCGTCACTTGAAGAGATTGACTCATATCATTCGGAAATTCGGAACAGCAAACACTTTTACCCCTGGGGTTTCGTCTAGAACTTGATTTTTTATTGATTTGTGATAATTAAATTTATCACAAATAAACCCAATTTTAAACTAACAACTCCTAGATCAATACCAATTCTTATTAGACTAAACTATAAGAAAATTGATTAAAAAATCCCTAGGTTTAAAAATATGACAACTAGGTTCCTGTATTTACGCAACTTTAGTCTAACTAAAATATTTTAAAGAAACAAATACATATCTCGAGAATTATAGGTACACTTCATATACAGATGTTAATTTCAATAATTTGAAGAAATATGCAAATTCTGAAATCTGAAATGTGTTAGAGAAATTGAAAAAAGAAAAAACACCTAAGTATGGTTTTTTATCTGGTTTGTACACAGACACATTATATGCGTCATTAGTATTTAATGAATTTGCTCAGTTCTTGGTTCAACTTAGCAGTAATTATATTTCTCTCTTTTTCATATGCCAGTTAAGGTGAAAAACACCTTAGGATATATTCGTGCTAATTAAGTTCTTTTGGGATGGTTATGATATATGCTTCTAGGATATTGGCCTGAGTGAAGTAGAAGTTGGTTATTGCCGACAAAAATCGTGACAGTTTGGACAATTATCCCTTTTTCTTCTAGAGAGGTGGATAATGGTGTTTATACCCTTTTTTGTCTAGCTAATTAGTTGGGTACGTTTTTGGTTGCTTCTAAATTTCATGGATTATTCAACTTCGATAAAAAAAAATTTGTTCTTTTGCGGACTGAAAGAGCTCTTTGGGACGGAATTAGGATTTGGGAACGACGAAGGATTTAGGGAGGCATTGAAACTGCTCAAATGGCGAAATTGGAGGATATGCTTCAAGGTTTTTTTCTTTCCAATCGATGCGGCTGAATCGTTAACCATCAGTTGCTATCTATAATCAGTGCAACGTTGTTTCGTGTTCCATGTTTCATTGTTCTAATGTCTGATTGCGTGTCACCATTGTTGTCTTCAATTGTGTGATGAATTTTAGTGAACTGAAATTGAAATTGTGTGAATTAAGGTTTGATCGAAAGCTTCCAAGGATTAGAAGACTCTGATACCACTTGATAGAATATAATTGAGAAATCAGAGAAGAAAGTTTTTCGATCAATCAAGCGTAGTCGCTCTCATTTGTTTATTAGGTATCTAACCACATGAACCAACCAACAGAATGTTAGTTGAGCTAGTTCAAGCTAGTACACAATTAGTCCCTGTCTTCTAACTATTATTACAACATTTAGTTTCTGATCTATTACAATTTTACAATTAAGCCCCTATATGTAACAAAACATTTGTATAATATAGAAATAATTGAAAAGTAGTAAGGTAATAAATTGATTATTTATAAGATAATTACAAAGAAAAACATATTCTAATCATAAGTTCATAACTGTGAAAAACATTACTTACAATAAATCTCATCTGCATGACATACCCTAACTAATTTATTATGTGTAAATAACAAGACTTTTGAAAGATATACACTATATGCATTTCAAATATAAATGAATGGAAGTGATTCCAATGTTCAGTGTTTGCTACTTGAATAATTATGTTTCTGTATAGTCCTACCGATACCGGAACTAAGGTATGTAATTACATTCTCACGAAAATCTTTAGTCACTCGATGGTCGGGGGTGGAAGCTTCCAGAAGTTCCACGAGTTATAATCCTCCTGCTAACGGAACACCGAAAACAGATTAAAAAACAGTTACATAAAAATGTTAAGAGAAGTTAAAGTAAATCAAACCTCTTCGTGCAAAGATATTGGCGGGAAAATTCCGTTAACGAGTGCATGGATTGAAGCATATGATCTTGAGTCGATGCAGCGGTTTATAACCACCTCACCCTGTAAAATCCCCAAACAGAAAGACAAAATAGACTAAATCATTGTAGTTAATGAAGTTTTGATTAGTAATTAGCAGTTGTTAAGGTTTATAAGTACCTTAGGATTGATAATAAATATTTTTCCCTTGGGTATGCCGACTTTCAGGTAACTAAACTCGTCCGTGTGTCTATTCCCAAAACCAGCATAGAATGGATTCCTATCGGGTGGAAAACATACCCTGATATCCTAGGAACCGAAACAAGTTTAAAGTTTTACGAGCCCAATTTTGTCATCAATATAAACAATCATAGAAGCAAAATAATACTCCTCCAAAGGTGTAAACAAGATAATGGTGTGCACGAACCGAAATAACCTAACCGTGACTATAATAGCCGATATAACCAAACTGGTATAACCGAACCCACACAAAAACGACAATGTGGTTTAAAAAATGATTTTTCAGTTTGGTGAGTGGTGACACATTTGTTGTCAACCAAAAATAAAAAAAAAACTGAATAAACTTGAGTAATTTATAAGAAATTAATAAATGACATAGCCAAAAACTTTAGGTCCAAATGTGTAATAATCAACTCATTATTATTTAAAGAAAATAGGCAATAAGCTTCAGGCCCAAATGAATATCCACCTTTTTTTTGCCTAAATGGCAAAACTGAAAAAACCAAAACGAAACCGAATCCATTGTAAAAACCAAAAACGAACGGTTTTCAAAACCCAAATTGTTGGTTTGAGGCAAAAACTGACACATGCAAACCCCAAAACAAGTCGAGCTCGTTCAAGCTTGGCTCGATTGAAGCTTTTAGCTAGGGAGCAGATATCGAGTAGCTCACGAGAGATTTGGCTCGTTTACACCCCAATTCCTTTGTCTCAAAAAGACAGAACTTCTTATTCTGGATGTCCCATGAAAAAAATTGGCTATTAACATCAGAAAATAAGTGTTTACTTCAAAGTTTTGACTATAGTGTACATATTGGAGGGTATTTTAGAGATCTGACGAATTCTCAAACTATTTCCTTAAACTATGTGGAAGTCACATAATAATTTTCATAAGAATAAGGAGTCTTTAGTAACTAACTAGGAACTAACCTCCAAGCAAGCAATTTTGAATTCATGTGGAACTCTTCTTATAACTGCAAAAGGGTCATAAAGTAATTTTAGAGACAGTCCTAAAAGGACATTTTTTTAGCTATATGCTATATAGCGAGATAAAAGTTGTTTAAACTAATCTAAGAGAAATGTTAAAAAGTGATATAAACATAATACAAGCTTGCCATAATAACAGTTTGGTTACAGTGTGATTAAAAGTTGATACAACAGGTATCCTTTATTTGCAGTCGACTCATCTACAACGACCCGACAGGCAAACTTTTATGAAAAATCAAGATGTATCAAATCAATACCTTCACGAAAAAGAGAAGGAAAAAGCCCGTCAGGAGAAATAACTACAGGCCCATCAGGCAAAGTCTTCCCATCCTGCATATTACAAAGCATAATCATGAGCATATAGTTAAGAATTTGAAAACAAACTATCCATAAACAGCCGCCTTTTAGGCAAGAGAATCAAGACTTAAACTGTTCCAAGTACCTGCTTAAGGTTGAACAAGAACTGCCTAGTGATAGACGCCTGAGAAACTGCCCTAGCACTTAGATAAAGCATTTGATATCCGTTTTCCTACAACACACAACCAACAAAGAATTCATGTGAGTTTATAAATGCATATCAGCTCGAGAACGAAAAATAATTGTTTGGTCGATCAGTTCTTTACTTTATTCCATGAGTAAAACAAGTTTTGGCCACTATTATGCCACTGTAACGCATGTTATGACTATTTTTTGTTCAATGGGTCCTACAAAAAATAGCAAGGGGCCAACAAACCTTAATTGCCGAAAAGAGATGTGTTACACCAATATGTGACCAATCTCTTCCAACCAAAGGCATGAATTGTCCAAGAACATCGGATCTGTAAGACATATGTGATAAATTTTTTATATTTGATGTACTAAAACTTGGTGTGAGAACCTGTAGACTTAGTGATACTTACTTGGTGATTGTTCCATCAACATCTGAAATAACAATACGAGAATCCCACCTCCACAAATAAATTCTAGCATCCACCTAAAATCAATGCATGTCGAGTAAGCTACACACAAAATGCACAAATACATAATAGTAAAACTACAAATAACCTTTTGAGTCCCTAGCACCGATGTTGAAAATGTGAACGTTACTGTGTTTTGCCCTTCTGATAAATTCAAAGAAGCTAGCTGCTCGGGAGTCGGAATAAGTGAGCGCACATGCATCTTATTGCACTTTGGTGGAGACCATTCTTTTTCAACATTGGTTTTTGCTACAGCGTCAACCTTAGCTTCTGCTACAGTATCAACCTTCGTTTCTGCTACAGCGTCAACATCAGAATCTGTTTTAGTGTTCTCAGAAAGATTTTTACTTCCCAATCTTCTAAACGGCCACAACCTCCACCTTCCACTGCCACCAATATCGGGAGGACCACCTACAAAAAGGTTTTCTTCATAAATATTCATATCTTGATATAACTATATATAACTAATATGAATCCAAATATAGATATCTTATCTATTACCACTTGCAACGCTACCGTCTTTAAGATCATTTGAGAAATTATTAGCATTTTGTGGTGATTCGTTCTCCAAGTTTGCTTCTTTGATCCTTGAAACATCAGCTTCCCTGAGCAAATCCCAGTTTGAGGATTTAAGTTTGTCAACAGCACAGTCAATTTGCGGATCCTCGTCCATATCTTCTTCAATTGGATCATTAAACTGGCCCCACATGTTGGGAAGGGATTTTGCCTGCCGACCAACTTCGGCCTCAACTTCACAACTTCTAGAAATATCCAAATTACTTGGACACCTTCTAATATTACCATTTAACCCTTCAAGATCATCTGGACAGTACATCACACTCGTTGACTCGCTCCCCGCCTGTTTGACTTCTTGCTCTTTGTTGATGCTTGGATTTGAATCATCAAGATCACCAAATATCAACTGTTCTTCTACATACTGTTCAGATACTTGAAAGCCACCATTTGTATCATTCGTATCATCTACTTCGTTTTCAAGATTATCTTCATGATCAGTATTCTCCAACTTATTTACAAAGTGTTGTTCATGCAAAACCAAACTCGCCTCTAATCTTCCACCAGTAATCTCACCATTATCATTTCTTGATTCTCGACCGATCTTGTTATTACTAATAGTTTTAGGTGAAAGATTCGTTGACCACCTCATTTCCAATAGATCAGCAGCAATCTCAGCACTTTCAAGTGACGTCTTTCTACCAATATTTGACTCATTCTCTTCCTTTGGCAAAACCTGTTCATTCACGGACCGCTTTCCTAAAACAAACCCCAAAAGCCTAGACCGTTTAGAGCTCGTTCTAGACATAAATGCACCGTCATAATTCACACTCGTAGACGAATGTGATGAAACCGATTCCTCTACATCAACCTCCCGTAAAAAGTAGGCCTCTCCGCGTGGATCCAAATGCATATGAAAATCCGCATCGACCCCATTAACATTAATATCAACAACTCTTACTCTCGCCTTCAAGACCCCTTGAAACTTTCCAAATCTAACATACCAAGGAGACGATTTCAAGCTACCGTCTTGTTGTTGCACCACAACAATATCAACCGCGCCACCAAACGGATGAAACGGACCAGAGACCGTATAAACCCCTTGACTTATATAGCTACCTAACCGCCCTACCGCATACATCTTTCCCTAAATTCACCAAAATCGCATCCCCAATTTCAAGATTTCTAAACAAAATGGGGGCAAAACTAAACAATATCGACTTTTTTCGAAATACCCAACTGATTTCTATCAAAGACGGAAGCTTGACTACCGAAAAAATCAAATCTTTACCTAAATTCACCAATATCAGGTACCCAATTGAAACACAATAAACTGAAACCAATTGAGGGCAGAACTAAATAAGATTAAAATTTTCGAAATACCCGATTAGTTTCAACCAAAGACGGAAGCTTGAGTACCAAAATTACCAATCAAATCTTTACCTAAATTCACCAAAATCGGATCCTCTATTCAACCAGTTCTAACACACAATACTCAACCCAATTGGGTGTAGAACTAAACAAGACCAAAACTTTCGGAATACCAAATTAATTTCAATCAAAGAGTGAAGCTTGAATACCACCAAATTCAGACGAGCACAATTGAAGCTTTTGTAATGAATAAATGAATGAATAAAAAAATAATAAAGGAACGTCAAATGGATAGAATTATTATTACACAGTTGTCAAATGGGTATAAAGGATATTCGTTTTCAGATTATTCGATTGGACCCCAAAAGCCGTAAGGAATTGATGACGACAGTCAAATGGCACCAGTCCGTCGATGATTGTTTGTCTGTTGTTAAATTACACAGATCGATCGCCGGAGAATGAATATGTAAATTTATTTGATGATGATGATGATGAGTTGGGGTGTTGTGAGTCTTGAATATATTTGTCAGATAGGTGTAGGGGTGTGTGTGTGGAAACTAGGATCCAGGGACCTTCTCGTCTTTTCTCACACCTACGTCATCTATTTTTCAGTTATTAACATGACCCTAACTCTAAATCATTTCAAAATTTTCGGATTTAATAAATTTTATTTTTAAATTTCATATAAATTTTGGGTATTTTGGATAATTTTTCGGATATTCAGATAATTTTCGGATGTTTCACATTTTCGAATACTTCGGATAATATTTCGGATATCCGAAATACATATAATGTAGTTCTTTAAATTTTTTTGTGATTATTATTTTTTACAAAATCTGAATTCGAAATTTCGAATACCTAAATTTCGGATAGTGAAATCCACTATCCGAAATGTTCGGATATCCGACTTTGAACGCCCCTAGCGGAGGGTGGGGAGGCGTCATTGGCCACCTCATCCCGTCAAACCACAATACCTTTTGATGCCATGGTCTTCCCCACCCGAGAGCTATGGTGATAAGGGCACTATCAAAATAAAGGTGGTGTCCACCTACACTAACAACCAATCTATTTTTTTTCTTAAAAAAACATTTGTTTAAATTAACTCATAACGCTTAAATTAACGGGTGATTAGTTATTGCCACACTGTCTATATGATATTAGCGTGACATGATAACTAGCTCTCTTGTCACTTATCCCACAACACACAACCTTATTATCTTACAAGCATCATATATTTTAATCATACAAAGCATACGAAGTTATGAGAATGTAAGACGTGTTATTTGGGCAATGGGTAACTTCGCTCGCGTTATAATTACACAGGAAATTAAATAATCACACAACTTGTATAAAAATTACGCATGTACGTTATTATTCAACTTGTAAATAGAGTTACGTGACTTAAAGAAATAATTCCGCAACTTATGAATATTTTCATAATTACGTGTGTACATAATTATGCAGATTATACGCATAATAAAACTTAGTTTTTAAAAGAAAATCGATTTAAAGAAAATAATGTTATTGACGGTTGACAAAGGAGAGAACTTGAAAAAGTCAATAACGATAGGCTATACCATTTTCACCCATCTAACTATTTCTTATGTGGAAAATTGATGCGGACATCCTTAAATATTAATCATTTATTTCTTAATCCAATAATCCAAAATTCTTTCATAACGAATAAGGTACTAAAATTATGGAAAGTTAAATGTTTGATTTGGAGAATGTAAAATGTAAAGGAAGATAAAGATGAGAATTGTGAGAATGATTTGTGGTCTAAAAAACCCATACAAAAATTAAAATATATATATATAAAAATTAATAACTTAAAATATAAATAAAAAACTAAAATATTTTTCTTGTCTTTCTTGTTAAAAAAAAGATTAAAAAGACACAATGCCGAGGGTAAAAAAGACACAATGACGAAAAGAAACACAATAATAAATAAAATAAGACATAATACATCGTAAAAAATAACATAATGTCGAGCAAAATATAACACAATGGTGAGTACTATAACTCAATATCAAGGAAAAATGACACAATATCAAGGGAAAAACAACAATTAATGACAAAATAAACAAAAAATACGATGATAATTAAAAAGATACAAGTTTTTTCTCTCAACATTGTGGTTTTTTTTTTGAATGAGGAAGACGAGAGAAACAATTCAGTTTTTTTGTTACTTTTATTTGTTCTTTATTTATATGTTTAGTTATGATTTTTCTAGAAGTTTTTTTTAGGTCACAAATCTTTCTCATTTTTGTTTTTTTATAGAATAAGTTGACCTGTTTGATTATGCAGTAATTTTATTAAAAAAAAGTAATGTTTTATAAAAATGTTATAACGTTGTTACTTAGTTGACCGTTCAAAAAAAAGGAGATAATTCGAAAAAGTCAACAATGATAGGCTATACCATTTTTACCCCTCTAGTTATTTCTTTTGTGACAATTTGATGAGAGCATCCTTAATATCAATCATTAGTTTCTTAATCCGAAATTCTTCTTATGTATCGCACGATTAAAAGACTTTATATTCAAAGTTTCAAACAGTTTTCTTTATATAGTTACTAAGCTCCTCTAGATATTTTCATAAAGAAACGTATAATGTATTTGTAGGAAGTATTTAACGTCTAAAGGATTACGTAAATGTTTTGTTTATTATATTAAAATTAAAAGGTATTAATGTAATATTTGGGTAATTTTTCTTTTTGAAGGACTATATTTTTACACCCTATAGTGTTTAAGCTCATAACATTTTGTTTCACACCTTAACAACTTACCATCACATGGAATTAGGATTGACATGGTTAATTTAATTTTATGTTTTATTATGTTAGAAAGATAAATACCTTAGGGCTTTTTATGTTTTATTATGTTGAGGATATGAATTCGTGGAGAAGTAGAATTAAAGTTAAGGATTTTTAGAGAGAATTGAATACCTTAGGGCTTAGACTTAACTTATTTAGGTCAAATACCATAATGGTATTTCCCTTACATATTTTATTATTATTATTATTATTATTAGCTTTTATATTGCGGTTAAACTGTGACCTTATTATTAATATTATTATAATTAGTAGTAGTTTTTTATATAACTGTTAAACTTTGATTTCCTTTTTTTTGCTTCATACACATGTTCTTAGAGCCGAGGGTCTCTCTGGAAGCCACCTCTTTATTCCTTTGGATAGAGGTACGGTGTGCCTACATCCCACCCTCCCCAGACCCTACCTATAGCTCTGCTGTCGGTGGGATTTTATTGGGTATGATTGATTGATTGATTGATATGTTAGAAAGATAAATAGTGTTAAAATGGCTGTTAAACGCATCATTCTCATTCCTTAAACCCCACCACGCATCCACTAACATTGGCCATCACGTCCGTCTCGCCACTTCACAATTTGGTGCTTGGCTGACACATTAGGTAATTATTGTATTAATTTAATAAGAAAAAATAAAAAAGGTAAAATAAATATAAAACTTGTCTGGTATTATATTAGAAACTAGATTTAGAGCCCGTGTAACATACGGGGTGATCTAAATAATAAAATTATATATAAAGTAATGGTCAAGTTATTCTACAAAGGGAAACAAAAATGAGAAGAATAAGAAAGATTTTTAGCCACATAAAAAAACCCCTAAAAAATTGAAAAAAAATAATAAAAAAATCTTAAATCAAAATTTAATAAAAAAAAGTAAAAACACAAAAAAGTTCCCACCGTCTTTCTCGTACTAAAAAAAATCACAATTGCCGAGTGAAAAAATTCGTTGTGTCTTTTGTTTATCATTGTGTTTTGAGTTTGTTTTCGTCATTGATTGTATCTTTTTCCTTGACATTGTATCATTTTTTCTTTATATTGTGTTATATTACTCAATATTGTGCTATATTTTGTTCGTTATTGTGTTATATTTTGCGATCTATTGTGTTTTTTTTTAATTATAATTGTGGTTTTTGTTCATTTTCGTCATTGTGTCTTTAATCTCAGCATTGTGTCTTTTCGTCATTTTTTTATTATTTTTTTTGGAACGGGCATGATGACGGAAACATTTTAGTTTTTTAAATCATTTCGTTTTTTATTCATATTTTGAGTCTGATTTTTTTATTATTTTTTTGAATTTATTTTTAAAGAATTTTTTGTGTGGTCACAAATTCTTCTCACACTTCTCATTTTTGTCTCCCTTTGTATTTTAACTTTACTCATAAAGCAATACATAATGCATATGAAAAAATGTTTTATATTTATGCTTGTATCACTACTATATGTCAATAAACTGATTTTATTTATATCACAAAATGATTTTTTTCAAAAGGAAATGAATTTAATAAAATAAAAATAATAATGCAGCGCAAAAACATACTCGATAATGCTCAATCTATTGAAAATTTCATTATCAGTATCATATATGTATAATTCAAAGACTTTTGGTTATTAACCAATTTCGGAGAATACTTCTTATACATTAATAACTTTAAGCTACATCATGAATTTCTTTTTTTTTTGATAAGTTTGAGGGGGTTTCTCGACTTTGTTATAATGACAACATAAAAAATAACACGTTAACTCGTTCAATTCTGTGAATGTTTTGCTTCGCTTGAGTGTAATTTTGTATAACATGCTTCACATCCAACATTACTATTTAAGAAAAAATCAATGCTAACACAAATATTTCAAATTTGATATAAGTTAGAAGTGTTGATAGGCTTGGAGGTGGCATGTCAGAAATGTTCGCCATTTTTTCTTAAACTTTAATAGTCGTGGAAAAAAATACTCAATTTGCCAAATTCCGAATCTTTTGACTATTTCCAAAAATGTCATTGAAAATAACCCGAAACCCAATATCATTTAAAGTTATAACTTTCATTTGTTTTACATATTCAAGTCAAACTTTTATACCCGTAACAAATTTTATAAATATTCAGATTACCCTTTTTTTTACCCGTAACAAATTTTGAGCAAAATGTAGTTAATTTGTACTAAACAACCTATTTACCAACTTTTGACCCGTAACAATCAAATTTGATCGAGTTCCACAAAAAACCCGAAACAATCATTGATAAAAAAAACCAAGAAACTAAATATGATAAACTTTATTATATTTGAAAGTGATTGTTATATATTATCCTTACCATTTAACACACACATAATTAACCGAAAAAAATAAATGAATAGATTTTAAATCATATATTTATAATTTATAAATTTATATGACAATGTGATATTTATACTCATGTGGAAATTCCATATTTTTCCATCTTTTAATGTGGGATGAACCCATCTTTTCATTTATTCAAAGTGGGGTATTTCCATTTTCTTATTTTATATGTGGGATGAACCCATCATATGTTTTGGAAATTTTGGAAATGTTACATTCTCCCCACCTTGGAATAAATCTCGTCCTCGAGATCCTTAAGAGAGGTTATTCTAACTTTTCAGTATATGTAATTGATGCAGTCAGTAAATGATTTAGAACATCATAAGTAATTGTAAATTTCTAAGCACAATGGCCAGTTGTGTTTAATTATTTACCTTACTTCTATATTCTAAACATTTACTGATGTTAACTAGAATATATTTTCGATTCAGTCTTCTTTTGAACCATTCTTCTTGATTAACATTTCTGCTAATCATGCTTTATTTCTTATATCCTTTGTGTAATGATGACAACTTTCCCTTGTTCATTATGCATACTAGTAATTTCATATATCAGCTTTAGCTGATTGACTACTGATCGTATTCGTTTAATAGTTTGGAATGGTCCAATAAACCTTGGACTCAACTTTCCTTTCTTTCTGAATGGAATTACTCCTTTCCATGGAGTCCCTTTTATCTCTAATTTCGAATTTCTATTGGCTTGCATAGATGATCTACATAACTCTTATGACGATACCTTGTTGTTTTTCCGTATTTGTAAATTTAAGCACCTGTTTCTCATATTTCTGTTCAACACACTGGAATTTTGACACTTTTGTCCATAAAGTGATTTAAATGAGGTAGCATTAATGCATAAGTGATAACCATTTCTACTAGTGGCAAATGGTTATTCCAATTTCCACTATATTTATTGCACATGCTCTTAGCGTGTAATCTAATATTTTTACGGTCCTTTCATTTTGACCATTAGTCTTTGTATGGTATCTTATGCTTAAGTTTATTCTTGTTTCCATAGCTATTTGGAAATTCTTCCAAATTGAGAAGTGAATCAATTATCTCAATCATACACTAAGAATAATAGAACTCCATAAAATGAGACAAACCTGTCTACAACTAATTTTTCTATTTAAAAGTTCCCTTCATTGGTATACAATGAGTTGTCCTTGTTAATCTATCCATAATCACTCAGATAGTGCCATTACCTTTTCTTGCAATAGGTAATTTTAGTAACAAATCCCATTGTTATTAATTTCCTATTTCCTTTTTGATAAATCAAATTGTTGAAGTAATCCTAATGACTTTTGATGTTCAACTTTACACTTGTGAACAAGTTAAATATGTTGATACTTAATTTGCCAATAGATTTTCTTCCAACCTAATACATCTTATTCCTTTAGGACGTATTATATATTTGTTTCTTTGAGAATCCTTTCTCGTAGATTTCTTTGGGTAAGTATCCAGATTCTTCTTTTCCGAGAATTTCCAAATTCCATTATTACCCTTTTCTATTTTTTTATTTCTTTTAATCCTTTAGTATCATTAGTAGTAGCTGCCTCATGAGTGTTTCTTAATTGCTCTATTAAATCAATCTGCAGATTTAGTTTAAGAGCATACACTTGTTTTGATTTTCTTATGATGCTTACTTCTTTAAGCATTTGCCACCATATTAGGCTAATGATACTAAATTTTTATACTTGCTAAGATTTTTTCACAGAGCATCTTTGCCTTAGGTTAAGCTCCTTTTGCTAAAAATATATTTTAAACTTTTATTATCTGTTAATACCAAAAGTTTACTGTCATACTATAATGCCTTTAGATCTTTAGGGCAAAATTTTATTGCTCCTAATTCTAGATCACATATTGTAAAATTTTCTTCATGCTTCTCCAGTTGTCTGAATAATAACATTTTCATATTGCATTAGCATACATTCCAATCCGGATTTGGAAGTATCACAACAAAAGGTGAAATTTTCAATTCCTTCTGGTAAGGCGAGTTTCAGGGTATCTGCTAACTTTTGCATTCTAAGTTACAAAATATTTTTACTGCCTGGTTCATTATTTAAAATTCTTGCATGTTAACTTTGTTAACAAGACTTCTATTCGAGAATATTTTGAATGAAAAGTCTATAATACTATGCTAATCCTAAGAAACTATGATTTCTGTATGAGTTTTAGGAACTTCCCATAGCTTCTATTTTGGTAGGGTCCATATGAATATTGTTGTTAATCAAATGACCTAGAAATTGTACTTCAAAATTTACACTTTGAGAATTTAGCATAAAGCTTTTCTTTTCTCAATAGTGTCAAAAGAGTATGAAGATGTTTGACATGATCATAACTAGTTTTGGAATAAATAAGTACATCGTCTATATAAACGCTTACAAATTTATCCAAATACAGTTTATATATCATATCCATAAATGTAGCTTGGGCATTGGTTAAACCAAACGGCATTATTATAAACTTGTAGTGACCATGTCTCAATCTATAAACAGTCTTAAGAATATCTTGTTCCCTAATATTTTAAATACCTTCTTAATCTTTCTTTGTTGGTCATCTATATTGCGGTTGACTTGGTTAGTTGTTTTAATCTAATTGCCGATACCGATTAACTTGGTTTAGGGTTTAAAATTTAATTTTGCTTACTTGTTTGTGTTTGTATAGATTTTCACTTGTCAAGGAATAATGTTACTATAAGTCATTAATCTTTTCTTTTCCTTAATTGATTGTATCCTGAACGTAAATCGATTTTAGAAAATTATCAAGCTCCTTAAGGTTTGATCAAAATAGATCATCAGTTCTTGGTAAGGAATACCGATTCTTAATTGTGACCTTATTCAGTTTTCTATAATCGATACATATATTCATCGATTCAACTTTAACAAAACCGATACATATATTCATCGATTCAACTTTAACAACACCGATATATTCATCGATTAAACTTTAACAACACTGGTGCTTCTTAAAGTGATGAGCTTAGTCTTATAAATCCTTTTTCTAGCAATTCGTCTAATTGCTTATTTAATTCTAGCATTTCTTTTGGTGCTTAACGATAAGGTGCTTTAGCAACTGGCGCTACTTTAGGCATTCTAAATTTTAATTTCTCGATCTGGTTATTGTCCAGGTAAATCTCTTGGAAAGAGATCAGCATATTCTAATACTATCGGAATTACAGAAATCATATATACTATGCCTTACTTCATTAGGTAGTTTGTTGCTTTTTTAGAAACCTTGTCTCCTTGAAATTATAATAATCTCTCCTATTAGCGTACAAATCTCAACATAATTCTTATTACATAGGATTTGATCATGATTGGCTGCTAACCAATCCATTGAATCCAGTCAGATTCATTGAAAGTAAATTTGCTTAGAACCTAATAACTCTATCTTCTCTTATGAATATCAAAGTGGCATATAAACTTAAAATTGTTGATTATTGCGACTTTCACTTTATTTTACATTTTATATATTTTACCTATACCAAAAAGAAAAATACAATAATTATAATATGTTTTAGTGGTTCTTTTAGATATATGATTTCCAATCGTAATAATTCTAAGTAAAGTTTTGCTTAATATCCACCAGTCAGTTGCTTTCAGATCTTTATCTCCGTATTGTTTGTAATCTTATATCTTATGTTCCCTTAAGTATACTTGCTAGATATTAGTTGTGTTTATTCCAACTTAAGAAATGGGTTGTTTGCAGTTTAAGGGTTGACAAGGTGCATAGGGATGTGGAACTGCCAATCATTTATTCATCATTCTTCTAACCGGCCTGGGTTTGATTGTTCGTCGGGAAAATATCAACTTCTTGGTTTTCAACTTTTTGATTGTGGGATGGAGGGTTGATAGACGTCCCTACGTTGCTTATTATTGTTTGCCTATTGGAATATTTCACACTCATTTAGACATTTATTTATCTTCTTTGATGGGTTTCTATGCAGCTCCATGTGGTTGTGAGTTGTGGTTCTGGCTGTAGTTGTGTTACACAAATTTCTTGTCTCTTTCTCCTTTTATTTGTCTTAGCAATTCCAAGTATTTTCTTTTTCTAAGGTTGGTTTTGAAGGTGTTTGATTTTTGAAATACCATGTGTTCATTTGTGTTTCTTAAATTTTAATCTGTTGGGTTTACTATTTCCATACTCATGTTGGTAATGGATAGACTGAAATGCTTCAATTAAGTTACTTATGCTATTAATTAAAACTAATAACAAAATCTAAAATAAACCATATAATATTTATGGCTAGAATCTTATTCGTATAATTAACACATAAGTAAAGATGTTGATTTCCTAACTCTTATGTTTAAGAATATGTATTATTAAAATACCAATGTTGCTTAAACCAGTGGCTCAGATACCACTTCTGTCACAGCCCCGAACCCATACCCCGGTGTAAGGCCCCGTTATCGGTAGTCCTACTTTGGTGTTGGATTTACTCATAAACGCAGTTCTAAAATCAGAGTTAATTAAAAACTTTCGCGGAATAATAAAACATCAACAGTCGTTACAAACATTCATAATTTGTCTTTAAGACATAACTTAAAACATAACTTTTAGTTCAACATTAACAAGTAAAACTTCATATGCCAGCTTCTTTATTCATCCGCCACGTGTCTCCCTTCAAGCCAGCTGCCTCATCCTACTCACCTGCGTGCATACTAAAAGTCAGCTACGCTGAGTGAGTTCTAGTTAATCACATAATTTACTTTTCATACACACATACGTGCCCGAAGGTACGCATTACATACATAACCTGTACTTCGTTCATCCATACTCATGCTTTCATTCTTTCTTACTTTCTTTCTTTAACATACACAAAACACACGTAACTAACCTTACATTATAAAGAGCATTTCGCTCTACATACCTCGGATATTATTAGGGTCCGGTCACCCTTCATCCTTGGATATTATTAGGGACCGGTCACCCTTCATCCTCGGATATTATTAGGGTCCGGTCACCCTTCATCCTCGGATATTATTAGGGTCCGGTCACCCTCCATCCTCGGATATTATTAGGGTCCGGTCACCCTTCATCCTCGGATATTATTAGGGACCGGTCACCCTTCATCCTCGGATATTATTAGGGTCCGGTCACCCTTCATCCTCGGATATTATTAGGGTCCGGTCACCCTTTCTTCCATACCTTCATACCATACCTGTTCTTACATACTTTTCTTGACAATACGTACAATCTCCGAAGAGCGTTCACGTACCATCAACATATCATACATACACTATGCATACATCATATATATATATCCATACATACATCTTATCTTACATCATACATGTCAATCACATCTTTAGCTAACACCTGACGGTACATGCAATATCCGAAGATCGTTCACGCACCGTCAAGCAATCATCATACATAAATCATACAAGGAATACACTTACCACTTAAGGTAAGTGTATTAACTATCACATCGAGTATGCACACAACCCCAAAAACATAACAAGGAAGTGGGGCTAGAAACTCACCTGAATTCTGTTCTTTTCTCCGTTTATCGTAATTCCCTTCTTTAACTGTGCACGACTAACTGTATAACAATTACACGTATCAATTAACTATTACTACTTGTATCGTATTTCTATCTTTATATAACCCACAACGAACGGGGGTCCGGGGGCAGCGCCCCTGGCAGCGGGGTTCTAGGGGCGGCAGCCCCTCGCGGGGTCCAAGGGGCAGAGCCCCTGGCTGGGGTTAACACATTTTCCACTAGGATTTTAATTTATTTCCTAATTCGTTAACTCATTCCCCATAACGATTTAAGTCTGATTCGTAATCCGATTCGTTACCGAACTTAACTTAAGCGAACTTAGGGTTCAGCGAACTTATGGATCGGCGAACTTAGAGTCCGGCGAACATAGGGTTCAACGAACTTAGAGTCCAGCTAACATAGGGTTCAACGAACTTAAGGTCCAGCGAACTTATCTAGCGAAGTTATCCGCAGCATCGACGGGATTTCAGTTTCGACCCGTAATCATTTCTGTTTCAATCATGCGAACCTTGAGGGGTCGTTAATCAATCCCGTAAACACTCCTAAGGTCATTTTCGGATAAGACTCGGCTCGAAAACATATAAAGTTTGGACCTTTAGGATTAAAAACGTTTAATACTAGGTCTAAGGTTTATCTTTAAACGAGCCGCACCTATTGCAGGTCCTGTAAGTTCGTTTTAGCCTCAAGTTTACAACTTTACGTTTCCTTTATACTCGATCTATTCTCGTTCTAAGTTTCAAGGTTAAACGTTTATAAAAACGTAAACTTTAAGGTGAAAGACATACCTTTACGTGTTCGTTTGATCTTGGTTAGCTTGTTTAGGAACTCTAGATCTTGTATAAAACTCGAATAACAAAGATCTAATCACAATCGACGTTTACTCGCTCTCGGATCTCGCTCGATTCTCTCTCGGCCGTATATGGGGTGTAGGATGTGTGTGTTTTTGAGTGTGTAGAGAAATATGGAAAGATGTATTGAGGATTAGGGTTTTAGGGTGGTTTAAGGGGATATTTATATCCCTTAAAGCCCATGGACCTAAGGCCCATTCCTTTTAATCCATCTTAATTAGTCCAAGTCCATGATCTTTTCCATATTAGATGCTAGTTAATATTATTTAACACACGACAATTTAACGCAACTTTCTTTATTTATTATTAGAATATTTAGGATGTTACACCCAGGAGGGGAGCCGTGAACGTTGATTGGTGGTATCGGTGTTCATTATTTAGCAGCGGAAAAATTCATCAGGACCGTAGTTAGGAAAAAAATATCAGAGTGTAAAACACCATGATTTTCATTTCATCTGGTTGGGTAAAACCCATTTATATCCTTGTAAATGTTTTATAGGGATAAACCCTATTTTACAAAAAAAAAAATAACATGTTTCTTTATTCTGGCTAGAAGCCACTTATTTAAGCTGGAAGGCCTGCGGGCATCATTCCTTTTATCTTTATCATCTCACCTGAAACATGTATTTTAAAAATATTTGATCAGTAGAAAATACTGGTGAGTACATTTATTTATAATGACACATATACAATTACATTATTAAGATGTTTTTACATCTACCCGCTTACAAATTACCGAAATATACTTGTCACTCGACCGTATCTATGACTGTGGTCATATTACTTATTGGTTAACACTTGTCCAATAAGTAACGTGTAATAGGCCTGTAGGCAAGCCTTGTATACAAAACCCCACAATACCAGTAGTAACCATCCCGTAAGTCTACAGAGACTTAATCACTGTAATGTATTTAAAATACTTTAAAAATATATTTGAAAACATTTAGACCATCTGCCATGAGTTTTATAGGTTTTGAAATCAGCATGAAAATGTCGGAAAAACAGTTGTCTCACATAAATGTGGAGTGGTGCAAAAACTCGAATGTATCACCTTGAAAGTTTACGGTTTATGAGCTTCCTGGTATTAAGCACCAGATTAAATACAATGTAGTATAGCTAAGTTAGTATAAACCCATAATCATAACGATAATCACGAGATTAGAAACTTTACACGATGGCACAATGCCTTACCTTATTCAGGTAGAGCTTTTGGATTCGTGTATAAAAAGCTTCTTTCTATTGGATAGGATATCGTTACGACCACTCGGGTATTATACCAACATCCTTAAGAAAATTTGAGAGAGAAAGAAAATTATGAGAAGGAAATGAAGGCTGATTCTGCCCCCTTTTATAGCTTATTTTCTGGCCCATCGCGTATTGCGATGGGTTCAATAAGCGGGCATCGCGTATCGCGATGGGTTGATGAGTCATCCCTATTTCTGACGTGTGTCAGGTGACGTGGCAAGTCTACGTAACTTCCACGTTGCGTATCGCGACGGGTCACTTTGGGAGTCCATCGCGTATCGCGATGGACACGTAAGCTTCTGGATAAGCTACACGTCATCGCGTAACGCGAGGAGGTTAACTAACCACGTCGCGTATCGCGACGGGTGGATTTATAAAAATTTTAATTTTCCACAAAAATACTAAGGCGGCCCTATAACGGCTCGCGACGATGCGAGCATGCGAAGTGCAAAGTGCGCCATCAAAGCGCCACATTGCGCCCATTGCACTTCGCCCGAGCCTGTGCCTGTGCCTGTGTGCGCGCGCATCGGGTGCTTGCTCACCCTCCGCTAGGACCACTTGAGAGTGACCTATCATATAAGAATATTATTATGGAAACTCATTTCCTTATAAAGAGCTTCCATTTTCTTTCAAGTTTCCATGTGGGATCAAATTCCCTTCCATATTTATTCCCATGTGGGAAATTCCATATTTTTCCATCTTTCAATGTGGGATGAACCAATCTTTTCATTTATTCAAAGTGGGGTATTTCCATTTTCTTATTTTATATGTGGGATGAACCCATCATATGTTTTGGAAATTTTGGAAATGTTACACCATCATGTCAACCACGATCATGGTAATGTGTTAACCAAAATTACACCCACTCGACCTACAATCGAGTTTAGAGTCGGGTGGGGTTTGTCAAACCCAGTAGTACTACTCAACACTGACTCGCTATCATCCAATATTAACTGGTTTGATTATTTCTGAAGGATTTAGTTGGTTTGTTGCCACTTAGTCTTACAAGTTATATATACATAATAAACAAAATCTATAGCATTTGGAGTATGTTATCTCCCCCTAATAAAACGTTAAAAGGTAAAAAGGGTCGTGAAACTCACTGTTTGCGAAGTTACTGAAGTCCAAGAAAGAGTAAATCCTCACTAGTGCTCTAAATCAAAACTGAGATTTTTAAGTGTTTTGAACTATGAGTGAGTCTCTAGACTCGACACATAAAAGTTATGCATGAGGTGTGTTCGTGTTACATTTGTGAATGAATGCGACTCAACAACACGTTGGTGATAAGTTACGGATGTGATCAAGTATGGAAATTAATGTCATTACGATATATTTTCAGTACATCATCAATTACAAGGGAATATATGTCAAACACAACTCAAACATCGATCAAACAATCAACTTTTCACATTCCAACAATAATTCAGCAGCTAAGTTTCCAAGACAGAATTTAGCACGCCAAGATTACTCTATTTCTCTATTCATAACATGCAGATAAATCACCAAATTTTTTCCACAGAAGCACACATGAGTTATATTTCAGGAAATATTTTTATTATATTTTTAGCATATACGGTTTTATCACAATAATTAAATCAACACAGTAGGTACACATCAGTCATTATCATGCGCAGAAAAAAGTTCTTGACTAGTCCCATTACATGGTTAATCCAATTAATGCAAGATCAACTGGGTTAGATTCCACACTCAATTTATTAACTTCCAGAGGTAGAATCAGTTCAATTGGTCTTGTTGTTTGTGAGATATGCTATTAACAAATCATCCTATAAAAAGGCTTCCCGAATCAGAACTGAGCAACCAATTTATAAATTCATAAAAAGTTCATAAAAAGTGACTTCCACGTGTCCAAAACTTACAAACTTGGATTCCTTGGAAACTAAACTCGACATACTACCTCAAGTAATTAATAATCACTTCAAATTATGTCATTAACACCAACTTACAATCAAATATAAACGGATTTTCAGTCCAATCAGCATGCTGTTTTCATCTAAATACAATACTAAACTTAGTTTTTCTGCCATAATCCATGCAGAAACCCTACCATACACATAACACATCAAACATTCTCTTCAATTTCACTTTTCATGCATATCTAGGGTTTACATAAAAGTTCAATTTTAAACAAACATGCAATTGACAATCAATTTCAACATAACTAGTAATCAATTTACTTGTGTTTATCAACAAATGCATAAATAAACCCTAACTCATCATTATTCATCAATTTTAAGATTTAGGGTTCTTTATTAACATGTTTAATGATGCAACTAAATCAATAGGAAGGCTAGAGAGGGTGTTAATTACCTAGTTAGCACCTTGGATCCTTCAAACAAGCTTGAAAATAACTTGTGTGTGTGTGTGTGGGTGTGTGTTTGCGGTCGTGAATGGTGAAGGGAGAGGGTGGGCAGCCGTGGAAGGGGTGGGGGTGGGGGGATTAGGGTTTGGATAATATGCTGTTTAAATATTTAATCATGTTATAGTTCACCCCTAACCTTCTAGTTAATCTAATTCTAGCACAATGTAGTTTATTTCATCTATGATATAATGCTACACATGCAAGCACGTAGTCACATATAAACATATATTATTACAACATAGTAAGTATTATACCAAGTACTTGTTCATATTAATTATTGTTTGTTCACCAACGTGCGGTTCGGTAAAATTCCAAACGACTATTTGTGTAATAATTGACATATTTAATTTAAACCCTAATTAAATGCAATGAGGAATGCGTTAACTGGAATGGAATAGTTCATGTGAACTTGAGTTTGAATTAACGGAGTTCGGGTTAACGGAGTTATCCTGAAATTGACGAGTGTCACGAAAAAAGAAATTTTAAACTGAAACGATAAAACCTGACAAACGCGGTTGGCACCGGTTCTTCGTTTCTTTAAAGGATTTCTTCTGATTTGACGACTGTTCTTTAACAAACATAGGATCTTGACTCAACGGTTCTTGGCTCGTTCTACGCCTTTTGCAAGATATGATCTTGACCAAATACCCCAAAATATGTCTAACCCACTCAAACGAAACCAAAAAATTAGGCCTACCCAATTCAATTTTAAAAAATGCTCATGCCCTTTTTCCACGATTTTGAAAAAAGGAATAAAATTAAATCACTTTGTACCTTGAATGACGTGAATTCCAAGCAAACATATAATGATAATAACAAATTAAAATTCCTTCTTTCTATCAAATGCAAACAACACAACCTTCTTTTTGTCAAATGCAAGCAGCTACATGACAGTGACGTGACGTGACGTGACGTGACATGATAAATAGTTCTTGTTATTTATTGCATAACACACAACCTTATTAACTTAGAATCATCGTATATTTTAATCAACCGAAGTTACATGAATGTAGCACATGTTTTTGGGGCGATGGGTAACTCCATTCACGTTGTAATTACACATGAAACTAAATAATCACACAACTTGTATAAAAATTGCGCATGTATATAATTATCCAACTTGTAAATATAGTTACATAACTTAAAGAAATAATTTCGTAACTTATTTTCATAATTATGCGTGTACATAATCATGCAAGTTATACGTGTAATACAACTAAGTTTAAAAAAATCGATTTTAAAAAAAACATAGCAATAACGTACGTAACCATAACAATGCTTGATTATGGTGTAATTAAACATTGCTATGGTTACATATCTAATTATGGGAAAGTTATAAAAAATAATGTTATAGGAGTTTGAAAAAGGAGATAACTTGAAAAGTCAACAATGATAGGTTATATCATTTTTACCCCTCTAGCTATTTCTTATATAGAATATGGATGGGGACATCTGTAATATCAATCATTAATTTCTTAATCCAATAATCCAAAATTCTTCTTAGCAATAAGGTGAAAATTAAATGTTTGATTATGCTGTAATTTTTATTAAAAAAATATGTTGTATAAAAGGTATAGACGTTTAAAAAAAGAGGTTTGAAAATACCAACAATTGTAGGCTATATCATTTTTACCGCTCTAGCTATTTCTTCTGTGAAAAAATTGATTAGGGCATCCTTAATCTCAATCATTAATTTCTTAACCCAATAATCCAAAATTCTTCTTATGTTTTGTACATTAAAAGACTTTGTATTCAAATAGTTTTCTTTATTTAGTTATTAACCTCCTTTTATTATAATACTAAGGTATAGCCCGTGTTACACACGGGTGGAAAAACATGTCAACAAACATAATAAATTTAAACAACAAATTCATGCAACAGAAAATTTATTCAAACTTTCGGACCAAAACGTTAACCATTTACGTTGTCTAGATATTAAAAGTTAAAAGTTACAATTAGTTAATTTACATCGAACAACCAAAAAACATCAACAAAATACATAAACATGTTCTTTCATATTAAACCACCATCAACTTCTTCAAACATTCTATCAAAATAAACTCAATTTACTTCACCACCTGAAAATATATTAAAACAATAACATCCAAATTAAATAGACCATAACAACATATTTAATAATGAGTAACATTTGAACATTAATAAAGTTGTTTTTATTAAATTGTTGTTTTTATTAAAACAAAATAACATATAACAACAAACAAAGTAAAATGACAACATAAAACATCATTCTAACTTAAACTATTAAACCAAAAAGATATATCAATAAAAGCCTTTTTTTGGCTATCATTTTATAACTAACAAATCTTTAAATACTTTCAAATATTTTCAATATTTAACAACCTGTTTTGAAATATTTTCAAAATAGTTACAAAATATAAAAAATTAGAATTAGTCAACTTCAAAAATTATAAAATTGTTTTTGACTTTTGACCAATCTTGCAACAAAATTTTAAATCACTGACATTAATATTTTGTTAAATTTGCAAAACTTAAAAACTTTTTACAATAAATGAATTCTCATATAACTTTGGTATTAAAAAAATTTATGTTGACTTGGAAAACAATTAAAGCTGAAAAAATATGACTAATTAATTTAGAAATAATTACAAAAATGAAAATCAAATTGGTTATTTGAAAACTTCAAAAAACTATGGAAATATTTTGAAATGAGTTTAAAATTATGGAGAGTATTAAAATCTTTAAAACTTTGTTGAAAGATTAGTCAAATTCCGAATTTAAAAGGAGTTTAAATATGTTAATTAAATTGTAATAAAATCATTAATACAATTTATTGAGTTTAACTATCCTTATTAGTTATTTAAACAAATAAGGATAGTCAAACTCAATAAATTGTATTAATAGGATACTTAAACCTTGATGCAAGTAAGACTCGGAAATTTATCTAAGTTATAACTTATTCATTTGGTTTTTTTAACAAATAAGGAAAGTCAAAAGATATAAATTATAATAATTGGATAATTAGGTTATTATTTTGGTCAAACCACAAATTAAGGAATGAGTTTATAAAAATGGAAAAAAATAAAAACATAAAAAAGAGTTGTTCATTCGTTTTTTTTTAAATTAGGATTGTCAAACTTTATAAAGTGCATAATTGGATTCTTAAATTTGTATAAATCTAAAAATTTAAACTAATATGAATGGTCAAAAACGATTTAATATGAATGGTCAAATACTTAAATCGGTCGGAAATTTATTTAAGTTATAACTTATTCATTCGGTTTTTTAACAAATAAGGAAAGTCAAAAAAATATAAATTGTAATAATGGGATAATTATGTTATTATTTCGGTCAAACCACAAATTAAGAAATGAATTTATAAAAATGGAAAAATTAAAAACATAAAAAGGGTTGTTCATTCGTTTTTTTTTAAATAAGGAATATCAAACTTTATAAAGTGTCATAAATGAATTCTTAAATGTGTATAATCTAAAAATGTAAACTAATATGAATGGTAAAAACGATTTAATTTGAATGGTCAAATACTTAAATCGGTTGGAAATTTATTTAAGTTATAACTTATTCATTCGTTTTTTTAACAAATAAGGAAAGTCAAAAAATATAAATTGTAATAATGGGATAATTATGTTATTATTTCGGTCAAACCACAAATTAAGGAATGAATTTATAAAAATGAAAAAATTAAAAACATAAAAAAGGGTTGTTCATTCGGTTTTAAAAAAATAAGGAATGTCAAACTCTATAAATTTTATTAATGAGATTCTTCAATGTGTATAAATCTAAAAATCTAAACTAATATAAGATTGAAAATTATAATGAGATTTTAAATTAGACGGAATATTTGTCACTTAACTGTAAATTGACAAAAACAATAGAATAATGATTATATTAATATAGGTAATTTAATTTATATTATAATCTTATAAATAAGGAATATTCATGAATATTAAAAAAAAATATACATTAATATTAAAAAAATTTAAAAAATACATCTTATTAACTAATGTTCAATCTATGCAATTAGCTTATATGAGTCGGAACAATAACTTGAAATGATAAATTCAAATATTAATAGTCATATTATGGAAGATTTTAATTATAATTTTATAACCGGAAAATTTGAATGGTCTTACTAGAAAAACGAAATAGTGATAATGACGATGGTATCTCCGATTTTTATTTAGAATGTAAAATAAAATATTCCGTACATAAATCGGGACAATAACCTGAAATAATTAAGTTTTGTTATAACATTGATATTATGGAAGATTTGAATTATGATTTATAACCGGAAAATCTAAATTGGCCTTACCGGAAAAAGAATAATGATAATGTCCATGGATGAAATTGATATTTATTTAGATTCTAGAAGAACAACATATAAAAAACAGGAAAAATATAAAACTTCAAATAAATATTAAACAACCATTGTTATAGGTATAACACATGAACTATGAAAACTTACCGGAAAAACGTAAATACGTAGAAATATTAGCTTCATCGCCGTTTTTGATTTAGAACCTAAACTGATTTAAAAAAAATTAGTTAACAATGAAAATAAAGATAAAAAGGTTAGATCTACAATAACCGGAAGAAAATATGATGTTGCCGGAAAAAGATATAACCTTGCCAGAAAATCATATAACATTGTTGGTCATTAGAGTATAATATATAACCTTACCGGAAAACGATTAATCTCGATCTACATTACCGGCAGGCCCGTCCCCGAGAATGATAAAAAAAATTTAGGCCTCATGCGACACAAAATTTGGGCCTCCTCCTTTTGTATAAACTCATCAGTTATATACCAAAAAACCACAATACGAATACAATTGTCATAAAATAAACTAAGTAAAGTAATGTATTAGAACGATCATCTGGCAAAGGCTAAACATCAAATATACACACAAACACAAAGTCTAAAATAGTAAAATCAGTAAGTCTAAAGACTAGGGGTGTTCACGGTTTGGTTTAAAACCATGAAACCGGTTATCGGTTTAGCTTCGCGGTCGGTTTTTTCTTTTACTCTTGGTCGGCCGGTTTCAAAGTTTCAAACCGCAATGAACGGTTTAATTTATGGTTTATACCAAAACCGACCGTACTAAACCGGCCCGGACCGTAATATTGATGTTTATTTATTTTCTTAGACATGTCATGCTATGTGTGTGTGTATATATATTGAAGCATTTTAGTTTAACTAAAACAAAAATTGTGAGAGTAAAATTGGCTAAAGCGGTTAATATACATAAGTTGGTTAACTTTTTTTTCTATAAGTTTGTTCATATGCAACATGTTAGTTAAAAACTTGCTCTGAGCATTATAAATCAAAGAACTTTTTAAATTTTTTTGGACTGATTTTTGACATGTACTTGAAATATCCTCACAGTTAGTTGGTTCTTTTATTCTTTATTTCAACATTTTTTATTTTCAATTGTTAATTTGATATTAGTGTTAGTTATAGGGAAACAGTGGCAAATTAAATTAAATTAGGCATTTAATATACTTAATTAATTAAGTTATCATATAGGACGTTTGAAGTGGAAATTGAAGATGTGAATGTTGAAATTAGTATAAAACAAATAAATATGTGATATATTTCGTTTGGGCCTGCATACATAAAGTTTAAAAGCTGGAACTTTTGGGCCCTTTGCATGTTTGGGCCTCGTGCAATTGCACTGCTTGCACAGCCCAAGAACCGGGTCTGATTACCAGAATCTAGAAGATGGTGATGATGAAGTTAGTTAGCAGAGAGAGAGAGAGAGAGAGAGAGAGAGAGAGAGAGAATGAGAGATTAAAATAATTTGGGTGGAAAATTCTAAGGTTTAAATCAATGTTTTCAGACCCCGGCCCGGATATCAACCCGGACCCGGATGACGTCATATATGTGTGTGTGTATATATATATTTATATTATATTTAGCATTTTGTAATTAATGTAATTGATTTTGTTTGTTCAAGTCCACCGATCTAGACACAAGACACTGAATTATAGAAATGATTGTTACCTATTGTAGATATTCCATATTTATTGGTTGAATCAATCTCTAATAATGGCCATTTATAGTGGTTTATAATATATATAATATATCTTTCATATATAAAACAAATTACAAGCCTTGGTTAGTTGGCTATTGCTGTATTTACTAACTTGGCATCTCGGTTTTGCACCCAAATTCGATTCTCAGCGCAATCACTATTTTGATTTAACAAAAAATAAAGTTTTGCTAGTGTGTGAGATGACACGTGTCAGAATATTAGAGCACATGAGAATGAAAACATGCTGATTGGATTGTACATGTGGACATGTGTCCACATTGTATTGCTTTAATAGTATTTAAAGATTTTTAGCATATTTTTATATGACGATATTGAAGTTGACCCGCTGCATAAAGTTTCCATTAAATTGAAAAAATAACAAAAATATAAATAAAGAAATGTATAATGTATTTGTAGGAAGTGTTTAACGTATGTTAGAATTAGAAAAGGTGGAGTATATCCGTATAGGATTACGTAAATGTTTTATTTATTATATTAAAATAAAAAAGGAAAATTTTATATAATAGTAACCGAGTTTTAAAATTGTTTCAATTAGGTTACTCAACTTTAAAAAGTGTTTCAATAAAGTCACTTAACTTTCATATTTTATTAAATTAAAGGTTTTTACATGTATTTCAGCATTTTTCTTTTTTGTACACATAGGAAATCTTTTTATCTCTTTTTTTTATGTTGTCGTTGAGTGACGCGTGAATTTTATTTTTTATTTTTGAATTTTAATATAATTAACGTTTTTTAAGGTTTTCTAAATTTAACAATATATATTGCAAATCCGACTCCCCACATCTTATCCTTCATTTATTTCTTGACGCACAAAAAAATTGGGGAGACTCTATTTGAAGATTTAGTGACCCGATTTGAAAAAAATATGTATGAGTGACCTAATTGGAACACTTTTAAAATTTGATTACTGTTCTATAAGATATTCCTTAAAAATAAAAGGTATAAATGTAATATTGGGTTTTTTTAAAACTAAATTCTTATACTTATAGAATTTACACCCATAACCTCTTATTTCACATCCTAACCAACATACAACCACATCAAATTGGAAATAGCATGGTTAATTTAATTTTATGTTTAATTATGATAAAAAATAAATAGTGTTAAAATGGCAAAGTTAAACGCATAATTCTCATTCCTTAAACCCCACCCACGCATCCACCAATATGGGCCATCACTTCCGTCTCTATCACTCTACAATTTGGTGCTTGGCTAAAACTGAAGTTGACACAATAGGTAATTCTTGTATTAATTTAATAAGAAAAAATAAAAAAGTAAATAAAAGTAAACCTTGTCCAGTATTATATTAGAAAAACAAACTAAGAAAATGTTAAAGAAAATTGTATTTAAAACTCTAAATGAACACTACACAGAGAGACTTCTAACGAGAGAGCTCACAAATGGTCATAGCACACCCGCATGACTATTTTTTATCTTTCACATTCTTATTCTGTGACCACATATGTATTTATTGAAAAAGACTCCATTTCTGTAGTCTCTCTTCTTCATATTTACGTCACCTCGTTACAAATGGTCAAAAAACGTCTCACTAGAGGATCTAAGGCAACACGTCTTATATCAAACATAAAAAAAAAATTGGTTTAGTTTTTCTTAGGTCTTAAAATGACTTTAAAAAAATCATTTTGTGTATGAATTGCTTTCAACATGAGATGTTGTAATATTGTTTTATATTCGAATTTAAATAGCAATGTTATCTCATTATGAAATTATAACAATAGTAAATGTAAAATATGAAATGAATGTTTCAAGGAAAGAATTTTGTATGTGACGTATCCGCTGAGTTAAGATGTCAATATAGTGCAAGAGTAGATTTGTACAAGAACAAATATTGAAAGTTATTACGTTGAATAGATGTAAAAGATAAGACCTCATCCAAATTCACACTGTAACATATGAAAAAGTATATAGTCTATAGATGACTATAATGAATCTTGCGAGATACATGCTTCATTGGAAGTTATCGTGAAAAAAATTACAAGGATGAATTCAAACATATGAACGCATCATATGTTATACAATATTTAACCTCCGAGATTCATTGGAAAGTCTTTCACCAATTCACTGTTAATGAAAATAGGTGTATAGGTGCCTCTACAACCTTTATGCTGTTGAAACTGTGGAAGGCTCAATCTCCGATTTGGGAGAGTATCGTAGATGCATAGCTTCAAGGAATAACAATGGAAATTTATACATCACTTAAGGATTATATTGTAAATGCCATGTTGTTTAGTGTCAAACTATTTGACTTCATCTCAAGACAGTAGTGAATTAGTGATGACATAAAATAGCCATTCATCTTGTCGATGACTCGGACTAATATATACTATGATGGAGAATGTACAAGTTAATAGTGATGTGCGTGGAGATTAATGGCTAATAAGCCATGATCCCAAACTTAATGATGAAGTTAAGTACATGTGTGACGTATAATAACTGTTGAGACTTGCTTAAAAAATGTGGTCTAGGGTGGTTAGTAAGGCTCGTGATACTCTCTAAACTAAGGAATGAATGTTAACAAGGGATGAAGTGATATTCCTTATAAGGTTGTAAAGTATCAAAATAATGTCTCTTTTATTTACATGTTAGAGCATTGTAGTCTATAGCAAAGACCACTACTCGTAAGGTATGGTGCTTAGTGAAAATCATACCAACTCAAAAACATTCAAAATATATGGACACAAGAACTTGTGTATAGATAAAATTTCAAGAACTTCATCTTAGAACGAGAACTTGTGGAGAATTGGATTATTGAGATCAACATCATTGTTCGTCGTTGTTTATCGCTTCCTTTAGTGTTTTGGACTCTCGATTTCTACAAAAATAAAACGTAAACTAACTTGGCTGAGTTGCAATGATATTTGAATCATCCTAGCTAGTCCAACTCTACTTCAACACTTAAGTACTCATTTAGTCTATAGCAACGTCCTATAGTCTAACGTATGTAAATTCAACCTTATATATTAATCTTTCCACGAAAACATATTTACTTTAGTTTTTATTGTCTATGATATTTTCACTTTTGAATCTTGACATGCATGATGAACATTTCAGAGCATAAAAGCATAATATTTTGAGAAACTCATAATTAACCCTATATGCAAGCATGTTAATATACACGACAATCCGATGCTATCTACATGAATATTTACGTGGATCATATTATTTGTATCATAATTGACTAATTGTGTGCTTGATTCCACAAATCGTCTAAGAAAGACTTTGTACAGCTCAAAGACCGACTTCTTATTTATCTTATCCACATTAATTCATATATATTAATATTCATATAAATATATGTGGATAACATTATTTTCTAAATAAAGTACTTAATATCTTATTCAAAATATTCAGTGTCATTTTGTGCACTCCAAAGTTCTTGCATCCAGGGTGCCGAGTTCAACTTCTCCATAAAATTTAAAAGTCATGTCTCAAACCCAACATAAGGCATTTGTCTTGTATTTGGGCTGATGTAGCCATGCATTTTCCAAACATCCTATTGGAGATGAAAGCACTTGGGCTGATGTAAGTGAAACCACTACTTGATATCTATAAATCATATCTTTTATTAGATAGTAAAATTCAGTTTAGCAAAGTCGTCTTTGGTCGTTTACTCAAATCTACCACAATTTGACTCTCTCCAACCTATCTTTACCAACTCCATATATTATAATGCCACATATAGCTATTTCTACAGTAGTTATTAGTAATGTATTAATTTAATTGGTAAGAACTTTGCCGTTTTAATTGACATATAAATATAACTACAATGTTAATTAACTTATTCGTATCAAATGTATTCATATTGATTATGAATGTAATTGTATAAATGTATAATAGTCCAACCAACTTATAAAAGAATGATAAAAAAAACAAAACTTATTACAATTATCAAAGAACAAGTTGTGGTGTTCAGACTTACACACACTAAATTATAAATAAATAAACATAGTATATGAAAAGGAGTAGGTAAATTCTATAATGAACTCATTACCTATTATATTATGTTGCTGATAACAACATTTTATTAATTATTGAATTTGACAATGTTGAAACATTCGAAGAAAGGTACGAAAGATCTTATTAAGGGACGGTTGAAGGAGATCTTAAAGTTTCAGGCTAAGTTATGGTTTATTTAAATATTAGAAGTATTATAGGATGATTTTATTTCCTAGCTTAAATTTTCTTGTTGATAAACTTTGTTGTTGCTTATAAATAGAGCTTAGAATTTGTTTTTCATTGTATAGTTTTTGTTTTTCAACTAATCAAAAAGAGTCAAACAAGTTCGTTCAAGATCTTCATGTTTTCGGTTAATTATGATATTCACTTGATAATTGAACATTAATTTGATGGGAGATATGAACAATATACAATGGCTCCACAAAAACACATGATGTGTATAATACAGCAAATTGTATATTTGTATTGTTCAAACAAGTAAAACTGGGACCTCCACCTACCATGGATATTGGTCGAAGTCACTCTTTTAATTTAAAAAATAAGGTGAATGAAAGCAACATTTTATTAGAATATCATACATCAGAAGTTGATACTAAAAAATATTTTCTTAAACTCTAAAATATCTATCTTAAACAAAAGCTATAGTGGCCAACATAAATCCTAGAAAATTATTAATCTATATCCTGATTTATGGGCATAAAATTTTGTTTATTGTTTTGTATACAATATTAAAAATAAATTAATATCATAAGATAGATTATAACTTTGTCTACTAAGAGTTTACGAACTTGCTAATCGTAAATTATTTCCACATAAACACGCATAATATATTCCCGTGAAGTATGCCTCTCAGTCATAGCCAATGCGTCACGACGTATGTATTGGTGATATATGAGACGTGATATTCCAGCATCTATGATATGGATGGAACATTTATAGCAGAATAATGGGTGAAATAATTTACTAAGTTGTTACACAAAAACCCTTATATATAAAATCATAATATTTAGGAATATTGGATTTTAATAATCCCTATTGAATGGTATTGGCCAATAATAATCCCTATTCATTTTATCGCCACTGGTGGTCCCAAATTCAAAAAAGTTGGCCCCCAATGGTCCTCCGTTAAAAAGGACTTAACGACGTTATATTTTTTTCCGAATTTCAAACTAACTTTTTAGGGCTATTAATCGGAAGAAAGATACGGGTCGAATGATATAAAACTTAGCTCCAAACAATGATTCAAACGACTTGATTTTGGTTGATTGTAATTTCAAACACCCGAATTGAAGCATTGTTTCGTCATTTTGAAGCACTGTTTCGAACTAAGTTTTACACCAATCGACTCGTATCCTCATAACGATCAAAAGCCCTAAAACATTGGTTTGAAATTCAGAAAAAACTATAACGCCGTTAAGTCATATTTAACGGAGGACCATTGGCGGCCAACTTTTTTAAATTTGGGACCGCTAGTGGCGATAAAATGAATAGGGATTATTATCGGCCAATACCATTTAATAGGGATTATTAAAATCCAATATTCCTAATATTTATATACATTAATCAAGCTTGAACTTTATCTTCACTAGCAATGGAATTCTTACAATGAGCAATAGCAGCTTGAATGGCAGCTTGTAATTCTTCCATGGTGCTATCACTGGCTGTACTTTTGGCTGGGCTTAAAGTTCCTGAAGCAAGTATTCCACTGTTAGCCGGAGAAGTCCTTATAGACGCTGGAGCCGAAAACCTCCCTCTTCTCACACCTCTATTCATCTCCACAGGAAGACTACTTCTGGAGCTCAAACAGTTGCTGGAAAACGAATGCGGTGGCTGCCGGTTATATTCGTTATTCGACTTCTTAATCCTTCGAAACGACATAAACGGCTTAAACATTTTCATATACCTTTTTATGAATTTAGTCACCTCTAACTTAAGTTTCTTTTTAGGGTTTCCTGTTTCTTCTTCATCAGGTGACTTGTTTTTCGAATCGGGTCGGTTAAAAATGGAAAAAGATTTATACTTTGGTTTGGTTTGATTGATATTACTAAGGGGAAGGCTTAAATCTGAGAAGGTGTTTCGGTGGTGGTGACAACGAAAACTAGTGTTTCCGGTGGCGGTGGGGAGGGTGAAACTGTCCATTGAATGTGTTGAAGAACGAGGAGAGATTGATGGGTGGAGTGGGAGTAGATGGCCTTGGAAGAATATATCATCAGCCGGTGATAGGTCAATGGCGGTCACTGGTTCCGGTGTTGGTGGTGTGATCAAACGATTATTATTGTTGTTGTGGTTATTGCCATTATGTGTGGATTTGGGTGGTGGGTTTGGATCGAGTGAGATGGTGAATGAGAATTCATGGGTTGAAGATGTGTTATGCATACTTTCTTGTAGTGATATTATTGTATCTTGTTTAATCTTCATGTAATCATGCTCCTTTTGTATTTTATAATCCCTCATATTTACAACTTCCGTGCTTAGACTTTTAGTTGTGAATTGTTGATGGATTATCCATGAGGAGAAGAGATAACTAGGGAGAGAGAGAAGAGAGGCAAAGAGTTAGAGAGAGAATTGGATGCCAAGAAGTATACTTTGGTGCATAATATACTTTAAGTAGTTCTTTGTGTAGGTAGGAATTGTAGACTTGGCAAAATAATTAACCACTTTGACCAATGTGTTTCGTAAAACTTGATTATGAAGTTTTGGATCAACCATTGCTTGTGTTGTTAGATTGTTTGGCAAAACTTGACAATTTTTAGGTAGTTTTATTAATCTCTTCTTCTTTCTTTCTTTTTTAAAAACCACCTAATTACCATGTCACTCTTGTCATAAGATAAGAGATATTTCAAGCACGACGCAGTACAAACATTTTGTTACGTTAAATTCTTAACCATCTTTATAAAAATTGACGCAATAGATTCTTGCATGGTACCGTGCTGAAATTAATCCATGTTTCTAGTTGCTATGCCAACGACTCCACCAAATTGCAAACTCAAGTCAAATCACGGTCTTAAAAAGATCAGGGTATAAGATTTAATAGGCTGCACCATGATGCAAAGAGGTAACACGTCAAATTTTCCTGTTATCTTAAACAATTTCTTAACTAAAATAAATTCTAATACAATATTTTTAAAATAAAATTTAAAGTCAAGATAACTTTGATAATTTATCAATGAGAAAAAGGTGTGGTGGACTGAAGACCGTGAGACAAACGGATATGATCAAAATTGACTGTAGAAAACATTTTGTGTCATTTTCAACATCACAACTACGAGAAAACAAAAGGCTTCATGTGAACTTGTTTCTTGTTTTAATATAACACGCAATAAAAAGAGATCCAATATTGACACTCTCCCATACGCTCACTGAGTGACTGAAACATTACATGATGGTCCAATCTATAATTTATATGGTTTTCTAAATTTGGCGAGCTTAGCCAAATTTTTTAAAAGTGAAAACTGAAATTTGAAATTAAGCACTAAAAACGAGTAAGTTATGCTTAATGATCACACGATTTAGAAAAAATAAAAATAAAAGTTGCTAAATTTAGGGAAAGTGTTCCGTGATAAAATCACGGTTTCACGACCCTAATTTGTGTAATTTGTGTCTGACAATTGGTTCAAAACACTTATGATGTTTATCACATGATCTAGTTAGTCGAGACTCTTCGTGCGCTACTGACAACCCCTAGTCATACCTCTACAACTCTACATGTAGCCTAGGTTATGCTAATTTTATTAGGTTGTCTTTTTTTGTGTTGGTATACATATGTTTAGCTGGTTTATTCAATAGTTTGCCAAGTACTCATGAATTGTTTGTAAATAATTAACCCGATGCTTACATCATAGCTTTGCGGAATTCTCAAGATCATGATAATCATTTATGGATAGAAATAAATAATTAGTCCCGGCCCTTACGATATTCACATCACATTTTTATTTTAAAATTGTAACGTTCCTCAGTTGTCCTCGTATTTCCTCCAATAGAACTCATCAAAATCTTCCTTCAATACAGTTTTTGTATCTTACCTGTATAATGATACTCTCCTGGCTCAATTATATGTTCAAGAGGACCCCTCTCCAATAATTAAAATATATGAAATGCTTGATGGGGGAAATCGTTGTATTTTTCTGGTAGCTTTTGAATTATTATGTAATAATTAGGCTTTATGTGTTGGTGAACTAAGATGGTAGGGTTTAACTTGAATTTGTTGTGTTATTTGAACATGGGATTCTTTTAAGAAATTTGAATTACTTGAGTACCCTGAGGTTGTTGGGCGGGATCACTTTCGTCCCTCTGTCTATGTATCGTCAGCCTAGACGTTTAATTTAAGGTTATTTTTGAAATCTTGCAATAAAAAAACCACTATTTCTTTTTCTTGCAACTGACTGGCCGGCTTCCTTTTCAGTCTTACCAACTTCAGGGTGGTTACTACATGGCTACCTAAATACAACATACAACATGCGAATATGATGAACAAATAGTGAACGAATTTGATCATTAAACTATATGTAGTGAATTTAGCTAAAAAGTTTGTTAACATATCACGTACTTTCACAGTATCAAGTAGGTATTGAGACTATAACTAACTCACTCTTTCACAACATTGTAGTGGCTAACTTAAAAACTAAATTAAAGAAAAAAAAATAAACAAAGTCATGATAGGTTTTCGCGGATCCCTTCTCACCTTCAACATGCATGTTCGTTAAGGGCTTGGCGAGGACCTCCACGGCTCCTATTGGCAAGGGTGTGGTGGTGTGGGGGCATAAATGAGTGACATGAATGGTTGACGTTCACTACACATAGTTTAATAACCAGTAGCGAGTTATTTATAGAATAACACACATACCATAATTATAATATCCGCATATACTATTAAAACAAAACAATTCTTTCACATGTCATTTAATTAGAGTAGCTAACTAGGATTCCAACTAATACTATTACCATTTATAGAATTACTAATAAAGTTATACATGTAATTTTAAATGTTGTATTAAATAAGGTTTTTAGATATTTATGAATTATAAAATTTTATTTACTATTATTTATATCTATGAATCCATAAGGTATATATGTTATTACATATATAATTAAACTTAACATTTTTATTATATTTTTTAACCACCCTTGTATTACATAGGCTATATCCTAGTTACTATAATATGTACATTAGATTCGTTACAAAAATATAAAATGCGAATGTCAGGCGGATGGGGTGTTGGACTCTACGAAATCCTGTTTATCTAGCTTTTCAATGTAAAAATAACAGAATTCAAACAAGATTCACAATCCTCTCAAAATGAGCTTCGTGCATAAACTGTAGTTGAAAAGTAGAAACTTGCGACAAAGATTCTTATCGTACACCGTGTATCTTATTATATGTATGGTCTCAAAGCCCAAAGCATAGCCTACTACACCACATCGCCACACGAAGTGGCTTCAGATCACATGAGTGTGATGCTAGCTAGCACCGAAAGATCAGTAAGAAAATTTGAGGAGTGATGCGAGCAAAGAAAGTTTTGTTCATAGGTAATTTGTAGCCAATACATAAAACGAATAATTTCTTTCTTTTTTTTACATTAAAAATGTATTTCGTCAAGCAAGTTGAGGGGTATGAAATCCGAGCGAGAACACCGTCCCGTCATCTGATCCCAATGATGTTTTAAGCCGACGAGTTGAACTTGTCTTCTTGCTAACAAAATAGTTTAATTATTTTAAATATCAACCCCCACACGTATACATTTCTTTTGAATGGCGACAAACGAATTATACTATAAAAGCCACCAGCAAGGAACGACACACACAAATAAGAGAGCTACATATTTTTAAAATAATTACACCAATTCTACCTCCAAGCCACTTACTTTCTTCAAGCATTTTAGGAATCGATCGACAACTTATTTTTAGAAAACACCACTTCGTTCTTCGTTTCCCAAACGCACCAACTTAATAATAGCCTTACCGATTATACCAAGCGTTTTATAACCTCGGAAGCTTGAACATATTATATTATAAAAAGTAAGAAGATATATCATGGATAACGCAAAAATAGTAAGGATGTTGCACCAAATCAAGACCATTTGTCAAATTATGGTAGCTCACGTGACATGAAGCTAAAAAATTATCCATTGTTTCGATCACTTCTTCACATAATGGACACAATAATGAAGGCATCTATTGTCACACCTAGAATAAGGGTCTAGGCGTGTGACCAATAGTTAGTATATGTTTTATAAATATATCAGACTTGCGTGTTATTTAGCGGAAGACTTTGTTTTTAATAAAATATTAATATATTTTGAAAACTTCTCGGATAATAAGTACCCGAGTGTTTGATTTATAAATCATGTTTAAATCTAGTTTATAATATTTTAATTATTTAAAATTGAGTCATCTCTACCTTGTGAGCATCTAACTCTATGAGTGACTCTAATTCCTTGCTACATGTGTTAAATCTGTTTACCTGAAATGTGGAGAGAGATACACCAGCGATATGCTGGTGAATCGTTGACTATAAAAACATTTAATTAATCTTTATTTGACTGGAAATATACTTTTCTGTACAAGCTCAGCAGAAACTTCTCTTATTTCTGGGATTTGTACTACTTTCCATACGCACACAACTACGGTTCTCCGAGAACTGATGCCCATTGAAGAACTTTATTATGATTTCTAGTATGCGGCCATGTAACCTTGACTGATAGACTAGACAGATTATGTTTGGATCTAGACACATGTGTACTAGCTTTTATTTTCTATCTTGTATATAATAGGGATCACATAATCCCTTAAATCTTTGTATGTTACAGATCACGTAATCTCAGATAAACATTTAACCGACTTGTTAAAATAAACAACCCGTTTATCTTAATGACTGATTGTAAAATGTTTAACGTATTCACCTGTGATTATCTGTTCTGAATGATGTGGTGATCTCGTTTGAAAACCCTTTGTGAATGAATGATGATTAACCTACAATAAAATAGATTTATATTAATATCAGGATCGTCTCTTGATCCGGCTACAAACCTTTAGTCTGACTTAGATAGCTTTAAACATTGATTGATCATTTGTTTGAATACAATATTTAGACCTGAAGTCTTTATGTTTATTTACCAATCATGTGCTAAGTTTCTTCTTCGTGAAGAAACATCTATAATAAGTTTCTTTTTCAAGAAAAAACGTCAATTGTCTATAATCTTTGTATATAAAATCTTATGTTTCTTAATCATGAAGAAACACTATTTTAACCAATGTTTTCAGACCCGGCCCGGGCGTTAACCCGGACGTCTTACCGGGTCAAAGGTCGAACCGACCTTGGAGGGCGGACTGGTGTTCGACCCGGATGACGTCATAAATAATATATATATATATATATATATATATTTATATTATATAATATTGTTTTTTCCATCAATTTTTATAAGATGAAGGATGAAAACTTTATGGTCAAATTTGATAAAAACTTTTAACATAAAGGATAAAAATTTTAACTTAGTTAATAAAGTAAAAGAATGAAAGGATGTGTTGTCTGCCTATTCATCTCCATCTCCATCTTCATCTCCATCTCCAAGTTTTGAAGGAGGAAACCCTATAACCGTCATTTTTATTATCACAAGGGAGTTCATATTCATCTCCTCTCCATCTTCATCTCAATCTTTAGTCTAGACCTTCCATATTCACCATCATGATGATTACCATAAGATTGAATTGATTTTCTAGACGGCCACGTGGTTGTTCGAGCCGCGATTCCAAGCAAACTAGGATCATCTTCATGTTGTGAGTTGGATCGGATACACCAAAGCAAAAATCATGGTCCAAATCATAATGAAAAAAAAATTAAAAAATAATGTTTTTTCCGGTTCACCCGTCGGGTCACCGGGACCGGGCCGACCGCCACCCGTAAAACCCAGCCTGGTTTTTAGAAATCGGCTTAAATACCTGACCCGACCCGGTACAGGGACCGTGTCTTGGTTGGACCGGTCCGACTGGCCTGGCCGGGTTTCAAAACACTGATTTTAACTATACCTCCTACATATAAAACTTTTACGTTTATTAATTGTGAAGAAATATTTCAAATATACCATTTGTATGTAAAAGTTTATGTTTCTTAATCATGAAAAAACAATAATATAACTATATCCTCGTGTATGAAAAATTTTATGTTTCTTAATTATAACGAAACATTATTTTTACTATAACCTTTGTATAATTTGATCAAGGTCTAGGCAATACCCCAGACTAAGGTCTAAGCCATAATAATAAAACAATAATAACTTAGGCGGAACACCAACCTTACACGGGTATTCGAAGTTTATATGCCTAAGCTTGTACGATAAGCTCTTCTACTCTATATCGCGTACGGGAGTCTATGCCGTCAGAACCTTGAAGCTTGACAGGCACTACAATGCTCAGCACACAAAACGATGCAAAGTGTGTGTGAGAAAGTGTGTTTTGGTGTGAGATGGTATGTGCCGTGAACCTCTCTATTTATAAAAACTTTTGTGCTCCTTTGCGTCGCACCATGGATCAAGCATATGTCATATCGCGTCGCGGGAACCGACTTATATTTTGTTGTGTCACCAGCGAGCTGCCACGTGTTGTACATGCAAGATGACCACTTTGCGTAGCGCGTAGTAATCTTGACTTGTTTCTTCACGTAGTGCGAAACCGTTCAATCTCGGTTAATGTGTTTTTTCATTCGCCTAGTGCGAAGATTTCACACATGTTCCTTCGCGCTGCAGCGCGAAGGGACAAGATTTCAAATTTTATACTTTTGGCCCATCAACTTTCCAAAAACATTGAGGCGACCCTTAATGTAACATCTTGAAAATTTCGATCAAAACGTAATATATTCAAAATTAAGGACCAAAATGAGAATTCTGGTTTCTTGACCCATCGCGATAGGCGGTGGATCAAAAGACAACCCATCACATATCGCGATGGGTATGCTACAAAGTCCTAGGTAGGGCGGTGTCGCGATACACGACCCCCCAAACCAGCCCGTCATCGCGTATCGCGATGACAAGGCCTGACAAGGAGTGACACGTGTCCCGCCACGTGTCCAGCCACGTGGCACACGAGGCAAGGCTAGTTATTGCGCGACAAGGCTAGTCGCGATATGCGATGGCCTACAAAAAGATCGATAGCGTATCGCGATGGATTATTATATTAATCAATTTTGTCGCTGATCCATCGCGTATCGCGATGGTTAGCCTGATCAGCTCTATAAATAAGGCTTCAAGCCCATTCATTTCTTCACACCATCTCACTCTCTCTCTAAAACATACCCTCTCACTACCTCGTAAACCGTGCCACCGACCCGATGATCCTACCTCATAATTCATGTCAAAAACCCGATGTGCCTCGAAGTGTGTGCCATCACAAGGCAAACCAACAACTTTCCCTGAAGTACGTGCCGATAAATCTCGAAGATCGGTGTACCTCGATTGACGTGCACGAAGTGTTGATCAAAGATTTCCTCGATAAACGTGCCAGCGTGAAAATGCTACCCGGAAATATAGGAAATTATAAGCCAAACAAGGTAGGGGTTATGCCCGAGTAAAATATTATTATAATATTAAAATTAGGCTTAGACCTTAGTTGAGGGTATACTCGATACCTAGAAAATATTGTCACACCCCAAACCACGGCCTAGGCGTGCGACACATATGTTGGTACCACATTTGTAAATATATCATAGTAGCGGGTTTTATGCGGAAATATTAGCGTGGGTTAAAATATTATATTCACATTAACAAAAGACGGGATTTAAAAGTTTCTCGTTTAATGTTTTACAAAAAATTACTTGTTTCATTAAAACCACAATTACATATATTTAAAGTTTAACCAAATAATCTGAGCCATCGGATATCTTAATCACTTCGGTATCCCAAGATTCTATTCTTGATTACATACAAAATGTTTAGAAAATACGTCAGTGACACATGTTGGTGAATTAGCTTACGCATAAAATATTTTCTTTTACTTGATTACCCCTCGAGACATAACTTAGGTCCGGCCCATCATGGCTTAGGAATAATCAAGTTAAAACAAACACAATTACAAACTCAAGTCACACACAAGACACCCCAGCAAACACCGCAGTGTTCGACATTACTTAGGTACCATACGTATACACATGGTCAGTCTCACTCGGACGTAACTTATGTCTGGCCCATCGTGGCGGAGGTCATGACCAAGTGTGGTGCGGTGTGCCCACCGACTTTTTACCACATATTTAAGGATCTAAACAAACGTACACGACAGCCTGAGGGCTAGTGATTACTTTTGTTTATAACGTTTTAGAGACACGTAGTCCCATGTAATTCTTTTCATTTATTTTGACTCGATAAAACAAGTTTAATAAGTTGGGCGTATTCACCTTTTCTTTTGGATCAGCTTCAATACACTGTCCGAGGGTCTTTCCCTTTTCTATGCTATCTCGCACCTATAGTACGAGTATAACCATTAGTCGGATCTTATATCCGGCTTAAGACCTTTAGTATCTTTTTATAATTTTTACCACGATTATATTTTCTTTATGAACCTTTAGTTCAAAACATTCTTACTTTACTTTAAACATTTAGTTTAAAAGTATCTTTTCTTTTATAAGTTTAAACTCTTTCTTTTAACTTATTTTTTTTTTCTTTGATAAGATAAACCTCTAGTTTAACTTATTTTACATTTCTTTAAAACCCCACGTTTTACTTCTTTAAGAAGCGTATACTATTCTTTTTTACTTATCATTTAAGAATATAATAAACTTAAATAATATCTATAACAAAGAATTACATTGATATCATATTCACATTTCTTTCTTTTCTTTTCTTTGTTATGTTTTCTTTTGTTATTTATCGAGGTATCAAGTATATCATCGACTTAGGGTTTTAAGCTAAATAATTTATTATTATTTTATTCGGGCACCTACAATGGTTGGCTTATACAAACCCTATACAAATGGGCAACACTTCAACGCCTTTACCCTTTTATGCTCCCCATGATCAACACCAATTTTGCACGAAAAACGAGACACCAATGCTTCTTCACACGTCAGCACACTTATCGAGGCGAGTCCTTGGGACGTCTCTTGGCAGCACCTTCTTTGAGATAACGTCGTTGGAACGTCGGGATGTTGTTGGTTTAACGACACGAAACACGAGAGATTGGGAACAGAAAACGAGGAAAGTTTACGTACTTCGAGGTAGTGATAGAGAGTATTCTAGAGGGAGAAAGGGCTGTGAAAACTTGGTGTGAGGTGTGAGAGAGCCCAAGGCCTCTATTTATAGGCTGATCATGGGTCCCATCGCGATACGCGATGGTCCCTTGATCATGCCATCTCGTATCGCAATATAGGCATGCGCAGTCACCACTAGGGCTGCCATGTGGCGGACGCGGTGCCACGTGGTGACATGTGGCAATACATAATGCCACCAGATGACACGTGTCGACACGTGTCACGCCTGTCAGACCACGTCATCGCGATACGTGATGACCTTGGATTTTAGGCGATCGCGTATCGCTTTCCTCTTATTTTCTTTGGTTTATAAACAGTCCCTTCGCGATACGCGATGGGCTTGCCTTCTGATCCATCGCGTATCGCGATGGGTCAGGAAAACAAAATTTTACAATTTTAATCCTTGGACTTTTGGAACTTGATATTTTTGATCCGATATTTTCACGATGTTACATCCTCCCCACCTTGTAATAAATCTCGTCCTTGAGATTGTTTTCTTTAGAATAAATGGGGATATTTCTTTTTCATTTCGAATTCAAGTTCCCAAGTGTATTCGGGGCCTCTTCGTGAGTCCCACTTTACTTTCACAATTTTCAACGTTCGTCTCTTTAATTTCTTTGTCTTTGAATCTTCGATTTGTATCGGTCGTTCTACGAATTTTAAGTTCTCATTTATTTCGACGTCTTTTAAGGGCATTGACAAAGATTCATCGACTAGACATTTGCGGAGATTAGAGACGTGGAATACATCGTGTATCCCTTGCATTTCCTCGGGTAGTCACAAGCGGTATGCGACAGTATCAATTCGCTCGAGTATTTTGAATGGTCTTACGAATCGAGGACGTAACTTTCCTTTCTTGCCGAAGCGAATAACGCCTTTCCATGGCGAGACTTTCAACAGAACTTTATTACCTACATTGAATTCTAACGACTTACGACAGACATCGGCGTAACTCTTTTGGTGATCACGTGCCGTCTTAAGTCGTTCTCGAATTTGTAAGACTTTGTTGGTGGTTTCTTGGACTATCTCGGGTCCAGAAAATTGATTTTCTCCAGTTTCAGACCAGCACACATGCGTTCTACATTTTCGGCCATATAACACTTCGAACGGTGCGGCTTGAATACTTGTGTGATAGCTATTATTGTACGAGAATTCCATTAGGGGTAGATGTCATCCCAACTTCCACCTAAGTCAATCACACAAGCGAGGAGCATATCTTTCAATGTTTTAATTGTCCTTTCGCTTTGTCCATTAGTTTGTGGATGATAGGAGATGCTAAGGTTTAATTTTATCCCTAACGCTTGTTGGAAGCTTTTCCAGAAATGAGACGTGAATCGACTGTCTCGATCAGAAATTATAGACAACGGTACTCCATGAAAAGCACGATGTTGTTTACATAGATACGCGTTAATCTATCCATTGAGTATGACTCGTTTATGGGTATAAAGTGTGCGTATTTTGTTAGTCTATCCACAATGATCCAAATAGCATTATGTTGACGAGTCGTCTTCGGGAGTTTTGTGATGAATTCCATGGTTATTAACTCACATTTCCAAACGGTAAGTTTGGGTTGCTGAAGCAATCCCGAGGGCTTTTAGTGTTCAGCCTTGACTTTCAAACATGTTACACATTTCGCAACATGCGAAGTGATGTCCTTTTTCATTCCGTTCCACCAGTAGTTCAGCTTAAGATTTTGGTACATCTTATCACTACCGTGGTGCATCATGATTTGGACTTGTGAGCTTCATTCATAATCTTTTCACGCAAGTCCCCAACGATTGGTACCCAAATCTGGTTTCCCATTCTAAGTATACCATCGTCACCCTTGACTAGTGAGTCAATGGTGCCATTACGTTTTTCGTCGGAGATCTTATTTTCATTTATTGCTTGGACTTGAGAGGATTTGATTTCTTCAATGAAATCTACTTGGAATTCTAGTCTTAACGCTCGGACTCTCCTTGGGTTTTCATGTTCTTTACGACTTAGGGCGTCGGCCACAATGTTGGCCTTACCTTCGTGATAGACGATCTCACAGTCGTAGTCATTTAGTGTTTCCATCTAGCGTCTTTGACGCATGTTAAGTTCTTTTCGCTCGAATATGTGTTTCAAACTTTTATGATCGGTATACACGATAAATCTTACTCCATAGAGACAGTGCCTCCAATATTTAAAGCAAAGATTATGGCGCCTAACTCTAGATCGAGAGTTGTGTAGTTATTTTCGTGTACTTTGAGTTGACGAGAGACGTAAACGATCAGTTTCTTTCGTTTCATTAGTATACATCCCAAACCAGAATGAGACGCGTCACTAAAGACAACAAAGTCCTCAGTACAAGGCTAGTATAGATGCTTGGGTGAGTTTCTGTTTAAGTATATCGAACGCCTCTTGCTGTTTGGTTCCCTATTCATACTTGATGTTTTTACGAGTTAACGAGGTTGGGGGAACAGCTATACGAGAGAAGTTTTCTATGAATCTACGATAATAGCTGGCCAAACCTAAGAAACTTCGGATCTCGAGTGGCGAATTTGGAATCTCCCACTTCGAGATAGCTTCAATCTTAGCAGGGTTCACTTGAATACCATTCACATTTATGATGTGAGCAAGAAATTGCACTCCGTGAAGCCAGAACTTGCATTTTGAGAACTTGGCGTACAACTTATCGTTTCTAAGTATTTCAAATAAGGTTCGAAGGTGAGTTTCATGATAACCCTTAGACTTAGAATAAATAAGTATGTCGTCGTTGAATACGATAACAAATTTATCCAAGTAAGGCTTACATATTCGATCATCATGTCCATAAACGCGGCTGGGGCATTAGTGAGACCAAACGGCATGACCGTGAACTCATAATGTCCATACCTTGTTCGAAACACAGCTTTTGGTATGTCTTCGGATTGAACCTTAAGTTGATGATAGCCAGAACGCAGATCGATTTTAGAGAAAAAGCTTGCACCTTGGAGTTGGTCAAAAAGATCGTCGATTCGAGGGAGTGGATATCGATTCTTGATTGTAACTTTGTTTAAGGCTCGGTAGTCGATACACATGTGCATTGATCCATCTTTCTTTTTGACGAATAGAATTGGTGCTCCCCATGGTGATGAACCTGGTCGAATGCAGCTTTTTTCGAGTAGCTCGTCAAGTTGCTTCTTTAATTCCTTCATTTCAGTTGGAGCAGTTCCATGCATAAGATCAATCCTAAACTCTACTTCACTATTGGGATGGATACCAGGAAGTTCATCAGGAAAGACATTAGAAAAGTCGGAGACAATAGGCACGTCCTTTTCTTTTGGATCAGCTTCAATACACTGTCCGAGGGTCTTTCCCATTTCTTTGCTATCTCTCAATTATAGTACGAGTATAACCATTAGTCGGATCTTATATCCGGCTTAAAACCTTTAGTCTCTTTTTATAATCTTTACCTCGATTATATTTTCTCTATGAACCTTTAGTTTAAAACATTCTTTCTTACTTTAAACCTTTAGTTTAAAAGTATCTTTTCTTTCTTTTTATTTTATAAGTTAAAACTCTTTCTTTTAACTTATTTACTTTTCTTTTCTTTTTATAAGATAAACCTCTACTTTAACTTGTTTTGCTTTTCTTTAAAACCCTAAGTTTCTTCTTGTTTAAGAAACATATACTTTTCTTTTTTACTTATTATTTAAGAATATAATAAACTAAAATAATATCTATAACAAAGAATTACATTGATATCATATTCACATTTATTTCTTTTTTATATTTGTTATGTTTTCCTTTGTTATTTATCGAGGTATCGAGTATATCCTCGACTTGGGGTTTTAAGCCTTTTAATAATTTATTATTATTTTATTCGGGCATTATGCCTACCTTGGTTGGCTTATAGAAACCCTACACAATTGGGCAACACTTCAACGCCTTTACCCCTATATGCTCCCCTTGATCAACACCAATCTTGTACGTAAAACGAGACACCAATACTTCTTCACAAGTCGGCACGCTTATCGAGGGAGTCGTTGGGACGTCTCTTGGCAACACCTTCTTTGAGATAACGTCGTTGGAACGTCGGGATGTTGTTGGTTTAATAACACGAAACACGTGAGATCGGGAATGGAAAACGAGGAAAGTTTGAACGTACTTCGAGGTAGTGAGAGAGAGTATTCTAGAGAGAAAGGGATGTGAAAACTTGGTGTGAGGAGTGAGAGAGCCCAAGGCCTTTATTTATAGGCTGATACGGGGTCCCATCGCGATGGTCCCTTGATCATGCCATCGCGTATCGCAATATAGGCATGCGCAGTCACCACTAGGGCTGCCACCTGGCAGACGCGTTGCCACGTGGTGACACGTGGCAATACATAATGCCACCAGATGACACGTGTCACGCCTGTCAGACCACGTCATCACGATACGCGATGACGTTGGCTTTCAGGCGATCGCGTATCGCTTTCCTCTTATTTTCTTTGATTTATAAACAATCCCTTCGCGTTGTCCTCTGATCCATCGCGTATCGCGATGGATCATGAAAACAGAATTTTACAGTTTTAGTCCTTGGACTTTTGGAACTTGATATTTTAGGTCTGATATTGTCACGATGTTACAAATATAAGCAAAGAAAAATATAGATAAAAGATATCGAGATAAAAGTTATTCTTTGTTGTTAACATTATTTGAGTTTATTAATTAATAAGTAAAGAAATAAAGTATACGTTTCTTTAAGAAGAAGAAACATAAATGATCAAATTAAAGGTTCGAACATAGTAAATAAAGAAAAGATATTTTGAAGTAAAGGTTTGAAAAGAAAATATAATCGAGGTAAAGATTATACAAAATGGAATAAAGGTCTAAATCTAGATTTGATCTAGTAAAAACAAATGGTTATACTCGTACTATAGGTCCGATATAACAAGAAAGACAACTCGATGAGTGAATTGAAGCTGATTGTTTTAAAAGGTTAATACGCCCCTAAAATACACTCCTAAACTTTTATAACTAAGTTTTAACGAGTCAATTAAATTGATTACATGAGATTATGTATCTTTAAAACGTTATGAACAAAAGTTATCGCTAGCCTTCATGCTGTCGTGTACGTTTGTCTGGATCCTTTCATATGTGTTAGACGGTGGGCACACCGCGCCACACCTGGTTATGCCTCCTCCATGACGGGTCGGACATAAGTTATCTCCGAGAGAGGATAATTATGTGTATACTAATAGTAGCTAAGTAACCTCGAACGCTGCGGTGTTTGTTGAGCGGTTTCGAGTTGAGCTTAAGTTTGTAATTATGTTTTAAGTTTTTTAACTTGATTATTCGTAAGCCACGATGGGCCGAGACCCAAGTTATGTCTCGAGGGGTAATTAAGTAAATTAAATATTTTGCGTCAGCTTATTCACCAACATGTGTTGCTGACGTATTTTTAAACTATTTTACAAGTAACAAAGATTAGACGCTTAGGAAAAGAAGTAGCCATTAGGAAATCTGATGGCTCAAATATATATTGTTAATATTAAATATGAAATTGTGGTTCTATAAATAATGAATCTTTTGTAAACATTAAACGAGTATTTTATTGTCCCGTATTTTGATATGTAACTATTAATACTTTAATCCACGCTTTAATTTCCGCATTAAAAACATAACTCTTATTTATTTACAAAAACGGTACCAACTTTAGGTCACACTGTGACATTCGTCAAATTCGGGTCCGATTTGTATTCGTTTTGTAACCGTTTATTAAGCAAACCGACCCGTTTTGTAAACCGAAACTTATGATATAATCAAAATATTCTATTTTATGTTACTAGATCATTCTCACTTGTTCAATTTGAAAACCCCCATTTACGGATTCGAAAACGCCTTTAAAACGCACAAATTACATCAAAAACGAACTTTTAGGACGCGAACGAACCACGCAAGACGAGCTGGAACCAAATTCCCCCCCCCCTAAGGGCTTCGCGCCTCGCTACCAACCCCCTTCTCGCGACCGCGCGAAGCCTAGGCAACCTGCTGCATGTTTTTGTTTATTTTGTGGTTTATGCTATTATCCAACAAATCCGATTTTTACCCACTAAATCTCTTGTTTAACCCATTTAATCTTATCCTATATTTATAAGGCCCTCTCCCACTCTAATCCATGTTCATAATTCTTTCTCTCACTCAAATTCAAGGATTCTTTAAGGTTATTTTCATGTTCTTAATAAGTTTGACTTTCAAAAGTCAAACTGACCAAGTCTTTCATTTTATCTAACTTTGCTAACTCTTATTAATACTTGAAGCTTGTTATACAACATATATATAATATACACCTCTTGTTACCTTTGGGGGTCACTTTTCCGGTCTTGGTCGGTTGTGTGTCGGGCCTCGTAAGGCAAGGCTACATGGAGGACTTTCGTGGTCTTTGTTATATATTTTCTGCATCTAACCATATGACTTTATTATTGATTAATAACCATGCTTAACTTATACTGATCTTTCTTATTTATTAAGTTCCATGGTTGTGGGTTTGAAGAGACTAGCCTCGGTTTAACCGTAAATAGCTTCAAACCGTAAATCGAACTTTGTTTATTAGCTTTGTTAATTGTTTAAACATACTTATTGTTAGATTTTAGTTTATAAAACCATCTATATAAGTTGTATGGTTCTGGGTTTGTAGAATCTTACCTCGGTCTTGACTCGAAACAAGATCCGAACCGAAAACCGAACTTTCGTTTAATGACTTTATTGTTAACTTTTTGGTTGTAAAAAATTAAGTAACTTCATTTATAAATTATTATACAAGTTCCTTGATATTTGGACATGTAGAAACCATCTATGAACTTATTGTGAGATGGAAACCGAACCAAACCTAACTAAACCGATTTTCACTCGCTTAAGACACACAAGTGTGTTTTTAGCTATCAAGACTTATATAAATATTTAAAAATACTTTATAAACTGATTCTCTTAAGTTCTTGGAAATGTTGGATCCAACTTGATCTCATAACAAAGTTTGGACCGAAAATCGAACACTCGCTTAAAGTACGTTGTTAGTTCTAGAATAATAGAACTACATACTTGGTTAAGTCTTACTTAATTTTTATGAGTTATCTCATAACATTTAATATTTTGGAAAGTTAACTTTGGGTTTGACCAATTATCAAGACCCGAACCAATAACCCGAACACTCGTTAAAACCCGTTTTAGTATCTATATTATAAATGGACTTGCATTCTTGTATTTTTACCCACCTTATTACTTCACATAGGTTGAGTAAATATTAAGGCTAGATACTTTAACCCAATTTCGAGCAAACTTATATTTTTAAAGGACTATTGTTATAATTTCATTAAATAGTTACATTTTAAACCTTAAACTTTAATTGTTTACATTTGTTATATTATATTTTAAAGTTTTCCTAAAACAACCTTTCTAATTCAAGACTTTTCCTTTTTATTTAGGCTTTGCTTGTTAAAACCCGTCCTTTCGATTTCCCGTCTTTTACTGATCAAGTTTATACTTGAAAGGTGAGTACTTTCATACCCCGTTTTCCATCTTTCATTTTGGGAGTGATATTGCATATTTATTCATACTAAATGCTTTATACTTGAGTCTTAAACCACAAACTTTATTGTATACTTTACTTAAATAAATGCTCGAGTTGGTGTTCTATGCTTACATGCTAACGTGTTTACCGCTTTCGGAGGGTTGATTCATAAATACTAGACTATTTGGCATCCCCTTATAGCAAGGTGTCGTTAATGTATTCTTATTGACGATCTCATATAAATCCTAGACTATTTGGCATCCCCTTATAGCAAGGTGTCGTTAATGTTTTTTATGACGATTCCCTATAAATCCTAGTCTATTTGGCATCCCCTTATAGCAATGCGTCGTTAATGTATTCTTATTAACGATTTCATATAAATCCTAGTCTATTTGGCATCCCCTTATAGAAAGGTGTCGTTAATGTATTCTTATTAATGATTTCTTTAACCAAATTAATGCTATTATTTATTGTTTTATATACAAGTTGTGGAATTTCCTATTATATACATATTTGTTCAAAACTATGAATTGTTCACCAACCTTTGTGTTGATAAACTTTATTTTATGCAATGTTACATGTTTAACTTTTGGTTGACTCGAGACTTGGAGAAAACACTATCAAAGACCGTTAAGATATTAGCAAAAATGAACAATATATTATTTGCTATATTTTGTTAGTGTATGAATATTGTTATGTTTCATCTTATGATTTGGTGAAATTAAATGAGTTATTAACTATTGTCACTTTAAATAGTGTCTTGTGTATTTGGGCAATCCGTTGCATCCTGGCATGTTCCGTCGCCTTTGGTCGGGGTGTGACAGATTGGTATCAGAGCCACAAGATTTTAAGATAGGTGGTTAGACGTAATGACCCAGTATAGTTTTTGCTCTAAGGTCCCTATACGTGTGCTTATACGTGTTTACTTTATTTGATTGTTCATTACACTTGTTTATTTATAAACTTATTTAATTCAACAAAAATCATAAATGTTCACATACAGACACTTTTATAGAATGCTTAAGGTATCCTTACCTTAAAACGCAAAAACATAGTTTTTTATTGTGTTTTATGGATTACAAGACTAACTTGGATCCCGTTGTTTAAAATCCCTTAAAGGTTGCATTTATATCAGGTTTGTAGCCATTATAGTAAGCGAGACACTATGAAACGACCATTTGACAAAAATATTCCAAGAATCGAAGGTGATTTACTTCCCTGGGATGGTTGAATTGTAGTGGTCGTTTTCTAGGCCAACGAACCGTGTTGTACGTGTCAATACTTTAAGTAGTCGAATGCGAGCGTTCCGGTCGCCATCCAAATTTTTTGTGTTGAAAACACGAGAGTCACGGTGGTTCGTGGATAAGTTTTTTTAACATCTCATTGTATCTCCGTTTTATTATGTGTTATTATCGTTATTTGAGTCGAAAACATGAAAAATACGCGGTGGTACGTGCACATGTTTAGACTCCAACATGGTGTTTTATAAAAAAAAAAATTATTGTCGGAATATCAAATCATGGTGGTTCATGTACGATTTTCCGACTCTACAAATATCAAAATCTCAAATTTTCAAGCTCCAAACTCTCAAAATCATTTACGCTTTTGTTTTTGGATTGTTATTCATATACAAAGTTTTATATATTTTTTTAAACACTAACATCTCCTCCTCACTAACTCTAGGAATTCACAATCAAACTTAAACTTTTATTTTATTTTTTTATACACCCACATATTCATTCTATTTACCTCAAACTTATTCCATTTCTTTATAATTTTTAGCATGCCTCCGATAAAGTCGCCACCCGCGCAAGAACTCCAACTGACGTATGGCTGCTTTCGTCGTCAAACAAATGGCCGTGGTGATTCTCGAACTTATAACCCAAATCCAAGCTACCCAACCTCCTCCACTGGTTGTTGCACCTAGAGGTGGACAACAAAACCGGTTCCTGGAACCGGTTCGGTGGAACCGAACCGGTTCCTACCCGTTTTTCGTAGGAACCGGTTCGGTTCCGTTTCAACCCGACGATCCGGGACCGGTTTGACATTTTTGGAGGTGGACCGGGTAGGAACCGGAACCGAACCGGAACCGGTTCTGGAACCGGTTCGACCGGAACCGGTTCGGAACCGGTTCTAGCCGTTGGAGTAGTTCTAGCCGTTGGGAAACGGTTTTATGGCCGTTTTTTGACCGTTGGGGTCAAAAATGGCCGTTTTTTTGGCTCCCCAAACACCCCACTACTAGTATAAATAAGTATTTGGTGTAATGGGTTCATCACAACACTCAAAACGCAAACCCGAACGCAAAATAAATACAAAAAAAACGCTATTACAACGTTCGGAGTTCTCTAATCTCTTGTTTTCTCTTCTTCTATATTCATATTTGTTGTTATGGCTGCCTCACAATCATCGGTTGGTCAAGGTTCCACCGCCGGACCAAGTTTCGTTCGTATTGTACCTCATAATCGTAATCAAGAGATTCGGAATCTGCTTTTTCTCTTAGTGGCAGGGTAATATCGGTGAGAAGAACAAGACTGAATTCGGAGTCGGTGGAGATGTGCATTTGCTTGAAGGATCACTTGGACTCAATCGATCGTGTTCAACACGTAACCACTCTGGAAGACGAAACACCACTTGATGTTCGAGTGCACGACGAAAAGAAGGCGTTTCTACAAGTAATTCTGATGAATAAGTCGCCACTCAATAATTACGACGAACAAGAAGGCTTTTCTAGAAATAATATGTCACAACTTTATATTTATAAGTTTAATGTTTTGTTAGTTTGTTTTTGAATATTTTAAAACATGTAACCTTTTTTTTTTGAACTTCTTAAAGTAAATAAAATGAATTTTATGTTAATTGTTTTTTTTATTTAACATGTTATACAAATACGAATCGTATAACACCGCTCTTGATTATAATTCAGCATTTGACTTGCGTAAGCCAAAAGACTATAATACATAGCAAACTCAACAAATGTAACACGATACAGATTTAAGTTCACCATTAAACGATACACGATACAGACTAATCAATTCAAACACGCTGACACTCATAGCATTAAGTTCAATATGTTGTTTACCATTGCTCTGTGGGTGAACAACAAAAGTAGCATGAGCCTCTTCAGAAATCAGAAGAACACAAATCATCACCTACACAAGCAGCGGAAACGAAAAACGAAAAAAAAAATAATATTTTACACTGTAACCGGTTGGAACCTGTTACAGTGTAAGAACCGGTTTAGGAACCGGTCAGAACCGGTTCCACCGGTTCCGGGTCCGAGGGTTGGGGAACCGGTTCGGTTCCCTAACCGGTTCGACCATGGAACCGGTTTAAACAGTGATGTTGACTAATGGAACCGGTTCTGAACCGGTTCCGGTTCCTTTGACCAACCCGATTTGATCACCTATAGTTGCACCCGTTGAACCCAAACCTGCATCCTACTTTTTTAAGCAATTCACTAGTGCTAACCCAACCGAGTTCTTTGGAACAAACCGTGCGACCACTTTGTTGCAATGGTTTGAATCGATGGAAAGTGTGTTCCAACACAGCGAGTGCCCCGATGCGAAAAAAACAAATTTCTCTTTAAGCATGTTTAAGAAAACGTCTCTTACATGGCGGGGTAGTGTTATGCACCTTCAAGATCGGAAACGGCTATGGCTCTTCCATGGTCCGTGATGTGTTGAATAACACACTTATATTTCCTTTCAATTTTATAATGTTTTAATGATTTAATATCAAATTTATGTAAGTTTAGGGTGTTAAGTGCAAAGTTTTACAAAGTTGAAATGTTTTGTGTAAGTTATGGAAAGATGTGGGAAAAAGGCAAGAAAAAGAGAACTTGGAGGGTTTAAGTGTCAAAGTTTCAAAGTTTAATCAAGGCCCGGTCCAAGCCCACAAGTTAGGAGCATAATATAATATTATATTAAGTTAAAATAAACATTAATCAGCCATTAACAAGCCATTAATCCCGAAAATACAAAAGAACCCTAACCAAAACCCTAGTTCCGATCGCAAGGACTGCAGCCGCAAGAAAGAAAGAAGAAAAAAAGAAGAAACCGGCGGCTGTTGATCTTGTTGGCGGCTGGAGGAAGAAGAAGGAACCTTTGGGCAGCATCTAGGGGGCTTCAATACATCACAAATATCAGCCATACTCTTAAGTAAAACACTCATAAACTTTAGTTATTGTCAAGAACCTTAACTTTGATTGATTTGGTCTTTTGTTTTACATTGTTTTGCAATTGATTGATAGATTGACTTGTTATTGATTGAGTTTGGATCTTGAATGAGTTTTATAATGTTTATATTGATGTTTATGATGTTTACTTTGATTGTTTGTGGCTGTCCAAAAGTGATGAGTAGCTAAACTTGTTTGTTCTACCTAGGATAGATGATTGTTGAATAGTTTTAACTTGTTTAATGGATTGTTAATGTTCAAGACTTAAATTATTGATGTAAAGTTTAACTAAACCATGAATTAGATTGTGTGTGATGGCTGTGTTTTCTTTGTTATTACTTATAATCCTCTTGCATTAGTTAATTGAATCGGTTTTGATTAATTGATTGCTTGTTAAGCTCTTTGCTTGGTGTTTTGGGTTTATTTGCGGGAAGTACAACCGTAGGGATAAGTGGGTAATATATCATCTAAAATCAGTTAAAATACACCTTCTTTGAGACCGAGAGGTGATAAGAAGTAATATTGTCTCATTGCTTTTACTTGTTAGAATTAAGACCGCGCGAGAGCGGGTTTTTGTCTTGTCAAGTTTGAGTGTTTATGTGCAATTAGTTGGTTTAATTTGGGTTAAGTTAAATTGTTCATCTATCCTTGGTTGCGTAGTATTCGTCTCCATTAGGATAGTGTGTCGAGGAGACTGAGAGGAGAGTCGATATTTGAACACGTTAATAATTGTTTTTTCGGTTTGTTCTTTAAAAATCAACTAAAATAAGTTAAAGTTTGTTAGAGAGACTGAGAGGTAATTTGACTTTCTTAAACAAGTTTTGGTCGTGTCATCTTTTATAACCGGTGTCTTGAATATTTTCAATCCGTTGTCTTGTTATTTCTATCAACATGATTCATTCCTAGGTAGACGTTTTTACATATTGAATTTAAATCAAAGTTTTCTAAAAGTGTTTTGTCAAACGTTTTTGTTTAGTTAAATTAATTTAAGTAGTTAAATAAAATCTTAAAAATTAAATAAATATTATTTTGGTATGTCTTGGTTAGAGTTTTCTTAATCATAAACGTTTTCACGTGTCTTTGAGTTCGACATCCGGACTTCCTTGATGCTATACTATTTATGATCGGTACACTTGGCGGTTTTGTGTGGTTTCTATAGGATTTTCGTTTTTATAAATTTAAAGCTTAATTGTGATTCGTTCTTTATTTATATTATACATTTTCACACATCAGTCCGATCTCAAGGTACTCATGGTGAAGAAATTCTGTCTTAAACACGAGTTCCAAAAGCTCGAGGAGGAATTTTGGAACCTAAAGCAAGAAAGTGTTGATAATTCCGCCTACTCACTCCATTTCCACGAGTTGAGCATTCTCGTCCCTCATTTAGTTACCCCGGCTGAATGTGAACTTGATAAATACATTAGGGGTCTACCTATGCAAATCCGGGACTCAGTAATGAGTAGCAAACCCGTGAACCTTGAGGACACCATCACTCTAGCCGGTGCGTTATCTGAGAATCATGTGAAGGCGGGTACCCTAATCCTCAAGAAGTCAAGTGATAAAAGCAAGACCGAACCCGCACCTCAAGCCAAAGTTAACCCACCACCTCAAGCCATTAACTACTCAAACTCTTTCCGCCACAATAACAACATCAAAAAGAAACCCAAAAACCAATCACCGAAACTTGCCGTTACCCAACCCCAACCACAACAACAACCTCAAGCTCCCCCACAAACCCGAAAACCTTAAATCGGTACTCTCCCACTATACAACAAATGTCACTTCACCACCCATCACACTTTCCTTGTCGCCATTGTACTCTTTGTAACCGTCTTGGTCATCTCAATTCACATGCCGATCTGCACAACGAACCCAACCTAACCAACCAAGAACCACTCCCCAAAATCCCCAAAACTGTTATGCACCATACCCACAAAATCCTCCCTAACAACCCTGAGCTTGCTTATATTGTGGTGATCCTAACCATTTTCGCAACAATTGCTCTTGCTTAGCGTATGCAAACCAAGCCCAAACCATGACCGTACCCTACTACCAAACCCAAGCCTAACAAGTCCAAACCTACCAACCTCAACTTCCCTAACTTAATGCATCACTCATCCAACCCGTGCAAGCCATCCAACCCATGCAAGCCATTTAAGCACCACCTCCTCCCCCCCCTCAAGTACCTCAAGGAAACCCCAGTAATCAAAGACGAGCTTTCATGATGAATGCTAATCAAGCTCAAGTGGCGAACGATGTTGTGAACGGTATGTTTTTAGTGAACCATCATTTGGCTTCTATTTTATTTGATACTGGTGCCGATAGAAGTTTTATTTCTTTGAAATTTGAGTCGAAACTTGCTATCCCTCGAACCAAGCTTTCCCGACCGTTTTCCGTTGAAGTCGCCAATGGAAATTCTATCATCATCAATTCTGTCGTCCACGATTGCACTCTCATCGTTTCTAATAATAAATTCTCCATCGATCTCATCCTGATGCAAATGGGAAGTTTCGATGTCATAGTAGGCATGGATTGGTTATCTTTGCACCGTGCCGAAGTCATTTGCTTCGATAAATTCATTCGCATCCCGCTCGTCAACGGTAAAACTCTTAAAGTCTTCGACAATGCAACTTCTAGAAGGCTTAATCTCATGTCGTGCTCTCAATCGCAAAAATACTTACGCCAAAAGTATGTTCCGTTTTTAACTCTTGCGGTGGTAAAAGACAAAAAGGAAAATATAATCCAAGATATTTCTATTGTTCATGATTTCCTCAACGTTTTTCCCGATGATGTCTCTGGCCTTCCACCCATTCGCCCGGTTGAATTTCGAGTCGATCTTGTGCCCGGCGCAATGCCCATGGCCAAGGCTCCTTATCATTTAGCCCCTTCGGAAATGCAAGAATTGTCGAACCAACTCGAAGAACTTTCCGATAAAGGTTTCATTCGTCCAAGCTCTTCTTCTTGGGGTGCTCCCGTCCTCTTCGTGAAAAAGAAAGATAGTTCGTTTCGTATATGAATCGATTCAAGAGCTTAACGAACTCACTATTAAAAATCGTTATCCTTTTCGACCAACTTCAAGGCGCAACTTGTTTCTCAAAAATCGATCTTCGATTGGGTTACCATCAGTTGCGTGTTCGCGAAGAAGACATTCCAAAAACCGCATTCCGTACTCGGTATGGACATTTCGAATTTTTGGTCATGGCCTTCGGGTTAACCAATGCACCCGCGGTGTTTATGGACCTCATGAACCGCGTTTGCAAACCATTTCTTGATAAATTCGTTATTTAGACATTCTCATCTTTTCCAAGACCCAAACCGAACATGAGCATCATTTGCGTTCCATTCTCGAACTCCTTTGAAATGAAAGACTCTATGCCAAATTCTCCAAGTGTGAATTTTGGCTCGAGGAAGTTCAATTTTTGGGACATATGTTAAATGAAAAAGGTATTCATGTTGATCCCGCTAAAATTGAGGCCTCTAAGGATTGGAAAACTCCAACGAGTCCCACGAAAATTCGATCATTCCTCGTTTTGGCCAGCTATTATCGGCGTTTCATTAGAAACTTTTCCAAAATCTCTTTGCCCCTCACCTCCCTCACTCATAAAGGAAAACCATTTGTTTGGGGTTCGAAACAAGAGGAAGCCTTTCTTACTCTCAAGTACATGATTTGCAATGCTCCCGTTCTAACCCTTCCCGATGGAAACGACGATTTTTTTGTATTTTGCGATGCCTCCCATCAAGGTCTCGGTTGTGTCCTCATGCAACGAGGTCAAGTCATTGCTTACGCATCAAGTCAACTTAAGGTCAACGAGAAGAATTATACGACCCACAATCTCGAACTTGGTGCCGTCATTTTCGCTCTCAAAATCTGGAGACATTACCTTTACGGTACAAAATGTGTTGTGTTTATCGATCATAAAAGCCTTCAATATATTTTTGACCAAAAATATCTCAACATGAGACAATGACGATGGGCCGAAATACTTAGTGATTACGATTGCGAAATTCGCTACCATCGCGGTAAAGCGAATGTTGTCGCTAACGCCCTAAGTCGAAAGGTTAATGTTAAATCCGTTATGCTTCTAGGCATTGTTGTTCAAACCGATCTCCAAATCCATATCCTTCGAGCTCAACATACCTCCGTTGAAGAAGGTAACATGTACTACGAAATGTCATGTGGAGCCGAACTTCAACTCGAAACCAAACCCGATGGTCTTTTGTACTTTCTCAATTGTTTGTGGGTTCCCAATCGCGATGATCTTCGTACTTGTATACTCGACGAAGCTCACAATTCGCGGTATTCCGTTCATCCCGGTGCGGATAAGATGTATTTTGATCTTCGTGCTACCTTTTGGTGGCCGGGTACGAAAAAGGACGTAGCGTTGTTCGTATCTAAATGTCTTGCTTGCTCAAAAGTTAAAGCCGAACATTAAAGACCTTTTGGTCTACTCGAGCAACCACCGATTCCCGTTTGGAAATGGGAAGACATTGCTACGGACTTTATCACTAAACTACCCAACACCCAAAAAGGGAACGATAGTAATTGGGTGATCATCGATCGTTTAACCAAGTCTGCTCATTTCATTCCGATCCGTGAGAAGTACTCTGTCGAGCAGCTTGCTCAAATCTATGTTTGGGAAATTGTGTGCCAACACGGTTTTCCATTGTCTATCATCTCCGATCGCGATGCTCGTTTTACCTCTCATTTTTGGCGATCTCTTCAAGAAACCTTGGGAACACATTTTGATCTTAGCACCGCTTATCATCCTCAAACGGATGGTCAATCAGAACGTACGATTCAAACACTCGAGGATATGCTACGAGCGTGTGTTCTTGATTTCGGTGGGAATTGGGATTCTCACATCCCTTTCATCGAGTTTTTGTATAATAACAATTATCATTCTAGCATCGAGATGGCTCCTTTCGAAGCTCTTTACGATCGTAAATGTCGTTCTCCGATTAGTTGGAACGAAATCGGTGAAGCTCAAATCACGGGACCCGAAATGGTCCAAGAAGCCACTGGCGTTATCGATCAAATCTGTAAGAACCTCTTAGCCACTAGAAGTCGTTAAAAGAGTTACGCGAACAAACGACGAAAACCGATCGAATTTAATGTTGACATCCTTATCCTTCTAAAAGTATCTTCTTGGAAGAGGGTAGTCCGTTTTGGAAAGAAGGGTAAACTAGCTCCTCGTTTCATTGGTCTTTTCAAAATTCTTGAGCGTGTTGGGAAGGTTGCTTATCGACTCGAACTACTGCAAGAACTTGCTGATGTTCATCCGACTTTTCATGTTTCGAATCTTAAAAAGTGCTTAGCAGAGGGTAATCTCCATATACCTCTCGACGAGGTACATGTCAATGAGTCGATGATTATGGTTGAACGACCCATTGAGATCATGGATCGCAACGAGATGAAAACCAAGTGTAGTCGTATCCAGTTTGTCAAAGTTCGATGGGAATCACGACGTGGCGCGGAATTCACTTGGGAACGAGAAGACACAACGAAAGAGAAGTATCCACACTTGTTTGCATCATCATCTTTGTCTTAATTTCTTAAAGTAGGGGATACTGTGACATTCGTCAAATTCGGCTACGATTTGTATTCGTTTTGTAACCGTTTATTATGTAAACCGACCCGTTTTGTAAACCGAAACTTATGATATAATCAAAATATTGTATTTTATGTTAATAAATCATTCCCACTTGTTCAATTTGAAAAACCCCTTTTACGGATTCGAAAACGCCTTTAAAACGCACAAATTACATCAAAAACGAACTTTCGGGACGCGAACGAACCACGCAAGACGAGCTGGAACCAAATTCTCCCTAGGGGCGCTGCGTCGCGTGACCAATCCTCTTCTCGCAGCCGTGCGGCGCCTAGGAAACCTGCTGCATGTTTTTGTTTGTTTTGTGGTTTATGCTATTATTCAACAAATCCGATTTTTACCCACTAAATCTCTTGTTTAACCCATTTAATATTATCCTACAAATAAAAGCCCTCCCCCAATCTAATCCCTGCTCATAACTCTTTCTCTCACTCAAATTCAAGGATTCTTTAAGGGTATTTTCATATTCTTGATAAGTTTGACTTTCAAAAATCAAACTGACCAAGTCTTTCATTTTATCTAACTTTGCTAACTCTTATTAATACTTGAAGCTTGTTATACAACATATATATAATATACACCCCTTGTTACCTTTGGTGGTCACTTTTCAGGTCTGTGTCGGTTGAGTGTCGGGCCTCGTAAGGCAAGGCTACATGGAGGACTTTCGTGGTCTTTGTTATATATTTTCCTCATCTAACCATCTAACTTCATTATTGCTTACTAACCATGCTTAACTTATACTCATCTTTATTATTTATTAAGTTCCATGGTTATGGGTTTGAAGAGACTGGCCTCGATTTAACCGTAAATAGCTCCAAACCGTAAACCGAACTTTGTTTACTAGCTTTGTTAATTGTTTAAACATGTATATTTTTATATTTATGTTTCTAAAATCATTTATATAAGTTCTATGGTTATAGGTTTGTAGAATCTTACCTCGGTCTTGACCCGAAACAAGATCCGAACCGAAAACCGAACTTTCATTTAAAGACTTTATTGTTAACTTTTTTGTTGTAAAACTTAAGTAACTTCATTTGTAAATTATTAATTATTATACAAGTTCCTTGATATTTGGATATGTGGTAACCATCTATGAACTTATTATGAGATGGAAACCGAACCAAACTGAACTAAACCGATTTTCACTCGCTTATGACACACAAGTGTGTTTTTAGCTATCAAGACTTGTATAAATCTTTAAAAATACTTTATAAACTGATTCTCTTAAGTACATGGAAATGTTGGATCCAACTTGATCTCATAACAAAGTTTGGACCGACAAAACCGAACACTCGCTTAACGTACGTTGTTAGTTCTAAAACAATAGAACTACATACTTGGTTAAGTCTTACTTAATTTTTATGAGTTATCTCATAACATTTAATATTTTGGAAAGTTGACTTTGGGTTTGACCAATTATCAATACCCGAACCAATAACCTGAACACTTGTTAAAACCCGTTTTAGTATCTATATTATAAATGGACTTGCATTCTTGCATTTTAACCCACCTTGTTACTTAACATAGGTTGAGTAAATATTAATGCTAGATACTTTAACCCGGTTTCGAGCAAACTTATATTTTTAAAGGACTATTGTTATAATTTCTTAAATATTTACATTTTAAACCTTAAACTTTAATTGTTTACATTTCTTATCTTATATTTTAAAGTTTTCCTAAAACATCCTTTCCAATTCAAGGCTTTTTCTTTTTGTTTAGGCTTTGCTTGTTAAACCCCGTCCTTCTGATTTCCCGTCTTTTACCGATTAAGTTTATACTTGAAAGGTGAGTACTTTCATACCCCGTTTTCCATCTTTCGTTTTGGGGGGTGATATTGCAAATTTATTCAAACTAAATGCTTTATACTTGAGTCTTAAACCACAAACTTTATTGTATACTTTACTTAAATAAATGCTCGATTTGGTGTTCTATGCTTACATGCTTATATGCTAATGTGTTTACCGCTTTTGGAGGGTTGATTCATAAATCCTAGACTATTTGGCGTCCCCTTATAGAAAGGTTTCGTTAATGTGCTCTTATTGACGATTTCATATAATTCCTAGGCTATTTGGCGTCCCCTTATAGTAAGGTGTCGTTAATGTATTCTTATTGACGATTTCCTATAAATCCTAGACTATTTGGCATCCCCTTATAGCAAGGTGTCGTTAATGTATTCTTATTAACGATTTCATATAAATCCTAGACTATTTGGCATCCCCTTATGGCAAGGTGTCGTTAATGTATTCTTATTAACGATTTCTTTAACCAAATTATTGCTATTATTTATTGTTTTGTATACAAGTTGTGGAATTTCCTATTATATACATATTTGTTCAAAACTATGAATTGCTCACCAACGTTTGTGTTGGTAAACTTTATTTTTTGCAATGTTACAGGTTTGACTTTTGGTTGACTCGAGACTTGGAGAAAACGCTATCAAAGACCGTTAGGATATTAGAAAAAATGAACAGTATATTATTTGTTATATTTTGTTATCGTATGAATATTGTTATGTGACATCTTATGATTTGGTGAAATTAAATGAGTTATTATATATTGTCACTTTAAATAGTGTCTTGTGTATTTGGGCAATCCGTTGCACCCAGTCATGTTTCGCCGCCTTTGGTCGTGGTGTGATACACACGCCTAGGCCGTAGATAGTGGTGTGACAAGGTTGGTATCAAAGCCATCGATTTTAGAGAATTAGGTATTAATTAATAATACCTATGCTTTGATCCAAGTGAATAAGTATTATTATTTGTTTTATATAATTAGGGATAAGATAGGTTGGTAACTCTTTCTATCCATCCTCAATCCAAAACCACCCATAGATGTCAATCAAGAAAGTAATAGACGGCTTTATGCGCAATGCAAGAAGAGCTGGTCATACTGAGTCAATACTCCCGGAAGACAACATGAGTGAAGACTACTATGAAGACTTCTTTAGCTAAGAAGGTTCGATTATCCAAAACAAACCGGTGTACTTCCCCGGAACAGAACAACTATCAATCAATATACCAAGCGATCCTCCGACACAACATATGCCAAGAATGCAAGAGTATCATCCTTCGAGTTTCCCAAGCTACCATCCAACATACATTCTAGATTATCATCCTTCTGATATCCCAACGTATCATTCGTCTAGTGAGATGCAGGCAAACAAACAAATCAAGGGTGAACCCGAGTCCAACTCATCAAGTTGGATGCAATATCATTCTGATCAAGGAAGATGGCATTTCGGAACACCCGTCTATAACCCCACGATTCTCACTCCAACTTTTATGATGGTCCTTCCAGAAGGCCAAATATGAGAGTCATTCAGCGTATGAAAAATACCACCTCGACCCTGAAGTAACTAATAAAGTGATGGCCATTATAGAAGAATAAGACCCAGATGAAGAGGACCCGGAAGAAGATGAGGAAATCTCCGAGCAAGTAAGCACTGTAATGGAAGAACCTTCAATCGATTCAAAATGTGATTGTCCACCCAATGAGGGTTGTCAACATACCTTCTTTCATAGGAGCCCATGCTATGATCCTCAAGACCCATATGTGCAAAACATTCAAGGAACCAAGATCAGATTTCCACCCGACTTTCCTCCTTTTCATGGTATGATCCCTACAATTTTTGAACAAGCGAATGAAATATGGCAACATGAAGCCGCAGTTGAAGCTTTCTTTGATCATCCATTTGAGGCAACATCATTTCCATATCCAAATAAGCATTACAACATCGTAATGATGGTTAACGTGACTCACCGCCGCAATATGGATATCCAAACATTATGCCGCAATTCCAGGAAGAACCCCTTGACCGAGCTCTGCATGAGACTAATGAATTGAGGAAGAAAGTTGCTACAGAGAAAGACAAGAAGAAGAAGATTGGAGATAAAATTCTCCACAAAAGCAACAAGATGAAGAAAATGATCAAAGGATACATGAAGGACAAGGAACCTCTTCGGCATCATTAGAAATGTTGTGTGTCTGTTTTAAGGACGTGTATGTTTATACTTAGAACATGAATGTGATCGTTTATGTATAATATATATATATATATATATATATCAAACATTAATATATATATATATTTATGTGTAATGTGTGTACGAATAACATATATATATCCGTTGACGATATATATATATATATATATTTATATATGATCAATAAATATATATGTTTAAGAAAAGAATAAATTTATTTCAGAATGTAAAATCAAGAAAATTCCAAAAATGAAGAAGCTTCTCACGAAAGAAGCAATCATGCACAAACCAAACCTGCTCAACAAATTCCTGAGAAAATGGTGGACCAAATCCAAGAAATGATTGTGAAAGACGTAAGGGCAGAATCTAATAAGAAAGGTGAATCTAGATAAACACATTACACTGACCAAACCCGATTCAAGGGCAAAGGTGTTGAGCAACGAAAAGTTGGATTCAATTCCAGCTACGCACAATGCAAAATCTACAAGAAAACCATAAATGTCGTTGCCATTTCTCTATGTCCGCAACAACTGTTTGTGACTCATGTCATAAACCGGGGCATGCGACGATCAACTGTTAGAAGAAATCAATGACTTTCTTCAACTACAAGGAAATGAGACACCTTAGTTTTAGGTACCCAAAGAACATCCCGCTACTGGTAGTGTGGGAGGAAGCGGCCACAAGAACGTGCCGTAGAAAGGAAATGCTAATGTCTTCGTCCTAGATACCAAGAAAGCGGCCGACATGCCGGAAACGATCACATGTACGTTCTTAGTTAACGACACTTATGCTAGAGTTTTATTCGATTCAGGTGAAAATTTAAGTTTTATAGATTATAACTTTTGTAGTCTACTAAAAGAATATTTAAAGAAACTAAATAAAATTCTAAGCGTCGAGGCCGCTAGTGGTGAGATAGTTAAAATTTCTGAAGCCTTAGAAAACAGAAAAATCTTGTTAGCCAGTTACGTTTTACCTATCCAATTGTTACACTTGACTCTTGCTAGTTTTGATATAGTACTTGGTATGGACTGGTTATCCGATAATCATGCCCGTATCATTTGCAATAGCATAACTATAGAACTTCGAGCCCCGGATAAACGAACCATGCGAATCGAAGGAGATAAGGGATTTGGCCGAGTTAGCTTAATTTCCATGGTTAGAGCTAACATATATTTGAACCAAGGATGCTTAGAATTTAAGGCCTACGTCACCGAAGAATCAAACCCAAAGGAAATGAAGGAGATGTTTATTGACTCCGAATTTTCCGACGTCTTTCGGGACGAATTACCAGGCATTCCACCGATCGAGAAGTCAAATTTAGAATTGACCTTATGTCTGGAACCACTTCAATAGCCAAAGCCACGTATCGTTTAGTGCCAACCGAGTTGAAAGAGTTGATGAAACAATTAGATGAGCTACTAGAGAAGGGATTTATTCGCCTAAGTTCATCACCGTGGAGAGCGCCAATTCACTTCGTCAAAAAGAAGGATGGATCAATGAGAATGTGCATCAAATATCGATCCTTAAACAAAGTAACTATTAAAATTGATACCCGAATTAACGATCTATTCAATCAATTGAAAGGAGTGATTTATTTCTCTAAAATAGACTTACGTTCTGGCTATCACCAATTGAAAGTCCAGTCCGAAGACATTCTGAAAACAGACTTTCGAACAAGGTATGGAAATTATGAGTTCACTGTCATACTGTTTGGTCTCACTAATGCCCTAGCCACGTTTATGGACAAGATGAATCAAATCTATAAACCTTACTTGGATAAATTTGTTATCGTATTCATTGACAATATACTTATTCACTCTAAGTCAAAGGAAGAGCACGAAGCACACCTTAGAATCCTGCTTAATCTACTTAGAGATGAGAAGGTGTACGCCAAGTTCTCGAAATGCGAATTTGGGCTTCACGAAGTGCAATTTCTTGGACAAGTCATCAACATAAACGGAATTCAGATAGATCCCGCAAAGATAGAATCCACATCAAAATGGGTGATTCCAAAGTCGCTAACCGAAATCCGTAGTTTCTTAGGATTGCCCGGCTACAATCGAATTAATCTAATTTTTTTCCCGAACAGCCGTTTCTTTAACCTCGTTGACCCGTATGAATATCAATTATGGATGGGGAACCAAACAGCAAGAAGCGTTCGATTTGCTTAAACAAAAACTCACCAATGCAACTATACTGGCTTTGCCAGAAGGTACTAAGGATTTCTTTTTCTTTAGTGATGCGTCCCATTCCGGTTTGGGTTGCGTACTAATGCAACGAAAGAAAGTAATAGCTTACGCTTCTCGGCATCTCAAAATACACGAAAAGAACTACAAAACTCACGATCTAAAGTTAGGCGCCATAATAAGTTAAGGAGGCACTATCTCTCTGGAGTTAGATTCATTGTGTACACCGATCACAAGAGTTTGAAACACATATTAGAACAAAAGGAGCTCAACATGCGTCAACGAAGATGGATGGAAACATTGAATGATTATGACTGTGAAATCGTTTATCGCGAAGGAAAGGCCAACGTCATGGCTGACGCCTTAAGTCGTAAGGAACAAGAAAAACCCAAAAGAGTCCGAGCGTTATGATTAGAACTCCAAATAGATCTAGTCGAGAAAATTTAACTTGCCCAACACCAAGCAATCGAAGAAAACAAAATTTTCAATGAAAAACGTAACGGCACCATTGACTCATTAGTCAAAGGAGACGACAATATAATTAGACTTGGAAATAGGATGTGGGTACCAATCCTTGGAGAGTAAGAGAAAGTATAATGAGAGAGGCTCATAAATCCAAGTACATGAATCACCTCGGTAGTGATAAAATGTACCAAATCTCAAGCCAAACTACTGGTGGAAGGGAATGAAGAAAGATATCGCTTTGCATGTTGCAAAATGTTTGACGTGTCTGAAAGTTAAAGCCGAACATCAAAAGCCCTCGGGATTGCTCCAGCAGCCCATACTTCCCATTTGGAAGTGGGAGATGATAGCAATGCATTTCATTACGAAACTCCCAAAAATCACATGACAACATAATGCGATTTGGGTTATCGTCGATAGGTTAACCAAATCCTCAAATTTTATACATATCAATGACACGTTTTCAATGGATAGATTGGCACGAATCTACGTAAACAACATAATTGCATTGCATGTTGTCTATCATTTCTGATCGAGAAAGTCGATTTACGTCTCATTTCTGGAAAAGTTTCCAACAAACGTTAGGAACCCAACTAAACCTTAGCACTGCTTATTATCCCCAAACTGAAAGGCAAACCAAAAGGACAATTCAAAAGCTTAAAGATATTGTAACATTTAAACGTCGCATTTATTTAGTATTTAATTCATTATAACTTTATTATTTATTAAATTTAACTAATAATTTATTAAAAATAAACCTAATCTAACCGGTCCGATCAGATTGACCCAAACCCCAAACCCCGACCCTGTTCGTAACCCGTTTCACCAAAACCCATCCATTTCCCGATCAATTGATCAACCCAAATATGGAATCTAGCATATTCGGTCGTATAATCCGTTAACCGGTGCCCTATTCCCAGTAACTAGCCCGTGATTGATGCAATTAGCCATATTAAACCCGTAAGAACCCTAAAAATTGATCCTATATAAACTGAGTGTTTCAACGCAATTAAAAGAACCCAAAAACCCTAGACTTGTCGCCACCCTTCCCCTAAACCCAATTCAGTTTACAATAACATCCTGGCACCTAATTTAACACACTTCTGGCCGCAACTAGCTTGATCAAGTTCACCATCTTACCAGTTGTTATAATCCAATTAATAGGTATGGTTAGGATCGCAATTCATCGAAGATCGATAGCCCCTTATTGAATTGAACAAGCATGGATTCAAAATCACGATTGAATCTTAGGGTTCATATGCTCTTATTGTGTTGTGTTTATATTTTTCCAAAACTGTTTAAGAACCAAAATATCATCCAGTCCAGTTGGTTATGTGTGTATGTCTCAAAACATAAGGTCGCGGGTTCGAAACCCGGCAGTCCCTTTATAATCATTAAATTAGTTAATTAAATACTTAAACCTATAAAACCCACAACCTTAAGTCGTGTTCTCATCATTTAAAACCCGGTTTTGTTAACTTTTATTATTAATATTATTATTATTATTATTATTATTATTATTATTATTATTATTATTATTATTATTACTACTACTTATTTAATCATTATCATTATCATTATCATTATCACAATTATTATTATCAATAGTAATAAGGATAACAACAACAACAATAACATTAATAAATACCCTTATAATTAATGACAATGTATCTAGTAATATTTTAATGTTACACAACCATATCGAATCTCAAAAACCATAATAAATCTTAATATTTCGTTATGATTATATTTAATCATTTATCATATTTAATAACTAGGAATCCTTGTTGACGCATCTCGAGGAGTTTGACCGCTTCTATCCGAACTTTTCATTTATCTCATCCTCTCAAGTCCACTCATTAAAAGTAAGTAAATGCACATCCCCTGTTTTACGGCTTTTCTATTTTGGGGGCGTTATGCTTTCAGAATCAACTTATTGTTTTCACTACAATTCCGTTATATGCATAATTGTAATTGCTCGATTAGTTGTTGTGCGAATATGACTATGTGTTTATTTTATGTTGGTTGGTATCTCATCCTCATCCTCATCCTCATTAGTATGATTATTCGCCGTCGAAGTAAACCGTTATCAATGCGATTTGGTTGAAAAGACAACTTTTATTTATCGTTTACTAGTTGTAGTAATGTACGATTATTGCATGGAATTGTCCTTTTATTATTATATATACTCAAAAACTGTGGTTTACTTGCTCAACTTTATGTTGACAAAAATATATATTTTCACACATGACGTAGGTAGCTTTATTGGATGAATCAAGTATTGAAGTTAGTTGATACCTTAGGTTGCTGAAGAACAGATTTGCTTAAGGTCATTTATGTTTTTAATATTTATTGTAACGGTATTTTTGAGACAATGTGCTTTGAAATTTGATATATGAATGAATAATTTAGATATTGACACGTGTATTTTACCTAAAGTCTTCAGAGCTATGATACAATCAATGTCGCGCCCTGGCATGTTCTGCTGTAGGTTGGGGTATGACAGATTGGTATCAGAGCCGAAGGCTATAAGATAGGTGGTTAGACGTAATGACCTAGTAGCATGCTTAGGGTACCCATACGTGTTCCTATACGTGCACCCTACTTGTTTAAATTTTTGTACATAGCTTAGCATATATATAAAATTGTACACAAAAGCACACACTTAATCCGAGGCTATGCCTCACTCTCAAAAATTATTTTTTAAAAACTCTAAGATGATTTTTAATCGGGAAATTCCTTATGAAATATCACCTTTTTACTCCCCTCTCCTTGAGGATGATTCGTGGGACATATGTGTAGTAACTGTAAGAGGGATGCACTTGTTTACCGAACCCTTGACACCAAGGCTTGCGAGCCTAAGGAAGTGCAATACGCATAAATCTCAATCAACCGTGAGACCTAGTTACTTTCCTGGAGTGTTCGGTAAGGGTGTGGATCATATTAGGCCAAAGCATATTTACACCAAACGTACCCGAATCTACTACCCTCATTGTATCAAACGTGGTCATGTGACGATCACATCCTTAAAATTATAACCGAATTCACGGTGGTTCGTGGCTAAACTCAGTTTTTTCGTATTGTGTTTTGTTGAACGGATGGATGAAGTATGTATAATGTGGTGGTTCCCGAACACTTCATCCATCTATCTAACATCCCCTCAAATTCCATTTTCGATTGATTTTATTTAATTGGTGTTCGATATTTTTCATTTGTTGGAAGGACCCACGGTGGTTCATGAAGCCCTAACCAACAAATGAACCCATGTATTTTAATTCAAGTTTTGTTGTTATATATATATATATATATATATATATATATTTCTCAAAATGTTAAAGATGATAAAATATTATATAATCAAGTCTCGTAAGTATGAAACTCTCAACCTCAAACACAATCCCAACCTCAATGCACGATTACTATATTTCGTCAATTATTTATACTTGCAACATTCACCCAAGTCTTACGAACTTTACACATTCAACCACGTACGCCTTGAGCGTACTCAAGAAGAATGCCCTCAATTTGTGGAACGATGAGAAGCGCACGCTGGGCGCTGAGGTTTCCATGGCCTTGCCATGGGATGACCTCAAGAAACTCATGCTCCAAAAGTTCTGCCCGAAACATGAGCTTTGGAAGTTGGAAGAGGAATTTTGGAATTTGAAACAAGAAAGTGGTAATGACACCATCTACAACGATTGTTCCATGAACTGAGACTTCTCATCCCCCACATGGTCACTCCCCTTGAACTTTTAATCGACAAGTATATCTCGGGTTTTCATATGCAAATCCAAGATTCCGTCCTAAGTCGAGACCCTCAAACCCTCCATGATGCCATCACTCTAGCCGGTACCCTCACCGAGAACCACGTTAAGGTCGGGACCTTGACACAGAAGAGTTCTAAGAAGACCTATGATAAACCCACACCTGAGCCCACTAAGGAATCTAAGCCCGAATCCTCTAAGACTGAATCCTCCAAGAATAACAACCATAACAACTCATCCCACTACCGCAACAACAAGAGAAAACCCAACTCCCAAAATTTTGACTTAGCCCAACCACAAGCCTGACAAGCCCCTCCAAACAAGAATCCCTACATCGGCCCATACCCGTATTGCAACACTTGCCAACGAACTCGGGCGAATAAAACCTTTTTCCGTGAGTTTTTGGATTTTGTTAGAGAGTTCTTGCATCTCAGAAGGTGCAAGGTGGTAAGGTGCTTTGGCTACAGGGTTTGCTCCGGGTACAAGATCAATACGGAACTCCACTTGATGAATGGGAGGGAGTCCAGAAATGTCATCGGGAAAGACTTCGGGGAAGTCGTGGACAATCGGGATGTCGGAAAGTTTCTTTTCCTCATCGGATTTTATGGTGACATGGGCTAAGAAGGCGACATACTTCTTGAGTAGGTAACATTGGGCTTCGAGGCATGACATGAGGTTTAGCTTTGAGAAGGGTCTTTCTCAGAGAACGTTTAAAATCACTCCTCCATCGATAGGGATTTGAATAAGTTTCTCAAAACATATGATTTCGGCAGGGTGTAGAGAGAGCCAATCCGTACCAATGATAATGTCGAAGCTTCCCATTTGCATAGGAATAAGGTCGATAGAGAACTTTTTTCCATTAAGAGTAATCGTGCAGTTCCGAATGACGGAGTCAATAGTGATCGAACTACGGTTGGCTATCTCTACCGTGAAGGGCTTAGATAATTTACTACGGGGCACATCAAGTATGTATTCAAAATCAAAGGAAATAAAACACCTATCGGCTCCAGAATCAAATAGTACCGAAGCATGGTGCTTATTAACTAGGAACATACCTTTCACCACGTCATTCGAGTTTCGGGCTTGATGAGCATTGATGGTGAAGGCTTGTCCCTGAGTTCCTCGATGTGCTTGGTTATGAGAGGTTGGAGCTCGATAGGCTTGCATGACCATGGGTTGGGCTTGAAGAGTTGGAGGAGCCATGAGTTGGGGTACTTGGGACTGATAAGTTTGCCCTTGATAGGATTGGGAGGTGTAGTAGGGTTGTGGTGCAACATAGGCTTGGTGGGCTTGAGCGAGTCGAGGACACGCGTTATGGAGGTGGTTTGGGTCACCACAATTGTAGCAAGCCCTAGGGGGGTTAATGATTGGAGAACGAGGGAGGGATCAGTTGGGTTGGTTTGTCAGTTTGAACCGCTGGGGAGCGGTTTGCACACGAGGTGCTTCTCGACAATATTGGTTGAGGTGGCCGAATCGGTGGCAATTCGTGCACACCCGAAAAGTGGCTTGGGCCGGGTGGTGGCGTTGGCAAGTGTTGCAATACGGGTGTGGGCCGGTGTAGGGCTTCTTGTTGGGAGGGGATTGTTAGGCTTGTGGTTGGGCTAAGACATATTTCTGGGAGTTGGGCTTTCTCTTGTTGTTGCGGTAGTGGGATGAGTTGCGGTAGCAGGGAAATACTAATATTTATGACGGGTTTTGAGATTTCGATATGGTTGTGTGTAACATTAAAATATTATTAGATACATTTTCGTTAATTATAAAGATATTTATTAATGTTAATGTTGTTGTTATTATTATCATTAACGTGATTATTATTATTATTTTATGTTTTCTTTCTTTACATTATTAAAATAGATATTTAATAAATTAATAACGTCATAAAAACTAAGACGAAAATGAGTCTTTATAATGAACAAAGTTTGGGTTAACAAGCGAGTTGTTACCACACACACACACATACACACACACACACACACACACACACACACATATATATATATATATATATATATATATATATATATATAACGATTTTATGGACAAAATATGAAGTCAAATGACGAGAATAACAAGACTAGAGGTTTGGTTTATCCAATTTTCGTTTATTAAATGTTTTGAACATATATTAATATAAAGGAAGGTTGTTTAAATGTGTAAAAAAAATATAAATAACAAAACCGGGTCCAGGGGCTCGAACCCGCGCCTAGACTGCTTCCAGTGTGTTAACAACCCACGCACCAGCCATTGGGTTGGTGTGTTAATTTGTTAGTTTGAGTCAGTTCGTTAAAATATAACCAGTTACTCCCAGAACCCTCATTCAACAAACAACCCCTAGATCTTTAAATCGATTCAAATGTTTAATGTTTGTTAAAATTGGTTTAGGGTTATCGTTTCTGGGCTAAAAACAATCTAAAATCATAAATCAATTACCGATGACGATGATGTAATAAGGGAGAACGGCCGTTTAGGGGTTTGTGTCGGCTGGTGGTAGAGGTGGTGTGTGCAAGTTTAATTGAAATATAATAGAGTATTTATAGTGTTACAAGGTCAAAAGAGCCACGATTCGTTATAGTGTGATTATGAATCAATTAGCTGTCATAATTAAACGATTACCATGTATAGAGTGTCGGTAAACTCGTTTAAGGTAAATAGAGGATTTGGTAAGATCAATTTTTGTTAATTAAGCCATGAATTAAGGTCCAAGCAAAGGGGGGTGTGCTTCGTCGGTGGTGGGAGAGGAAGAAGAAGGAAGAAAAGAATTTGATTAATATTTGCTAATTGGTCCTCGTTCTACGGTTGATGGTTCAAAAGTGACTTAAAGTTAGTAGAGGGGTTAGTTTTGTACATGAATCATAGTTATAAAAATTAAAAAAATAAAATAATAAACACAAATTCGCGATTTTATTGATAAAATACCCGAACCCGAACCCGGGTCGGGTAATGGTTACAAAACCGAAAGGGAACGGAAAACCCGAAATGTTACAGCATTCACTACTTTAGGAAATTTCGTCCCGAAATTAGAAATTAAGCCGTAACGAAGTGGTGCGGTTACTTGGACTCCTTTTGGTCTTTACGTTCCCAAGTGAACTCAGGACCACATTTAGATTCCCAACGAACTTTGACAAGCGAAATACAACTACTCTTGGTCTCGTTGTCTATATGATCCACGATTTCAACGGGTTTCTCGATAGCACACATAGATTCATCAATTTGCACTTCATCGAGGGGTATATGGAGGTTCCCCTCGGCTAAGCACTTCTTGAGATTGGAAACATGAAAAGTTGGATGAACACT